>NC_134268.1:197125187-197425187 GCF_031893055.1 Leptodactylus fuscus | reverse complement strand
CGTGCACCCACAATTTTTAATACTGGTATACAGTGCCATTGTCTGACTGGGAATTCAAAGAATATATTGGGGTTATGTGCACCCACAATTTTTAATACTGGTATACAGTGCCATTGTCTGACTGGGAATTCAAAGAATATATGGGGGTTACGTGCACCCACAATTTTTGCTACTGCTATACAGTTCCATTGTCTCACTGGGAATTCAAAGAATATATGGGGGTTATGTGCACCCACAATTTTTAATACTGGTATACAGTGCCATTGTCTGACTGGGAATTCAAAGAATATATGGGGGTTACGTGCACCCACAATTTTTAATACTGCTATACAGTTCCTTTGTCTCACTGGGAATTCAAAGAATATATGGGGGTTATGTGCACCCACAATTTTTAATACTGGTATACAGTGCCATTGTCTGACTGGGAATTCAAAGAATATATGGGGGTTATGTGCACCCACAATTTTTAATACTGGTATACAGTGCCATTGTCTGACTGGGAATTCAAAGAATATATGGGGGTTATGTGCACCCACAATTTTTAATACTGGTATACAGTGCCATTGTCTGACTGGGAATTCAAAGAATATATTGGGGTTATGTGCACCCACAATTTTTACTACTGGTATATAGTGCCATTGTCTGACTGGGAATTCAAAGAATATATGGGGGTTATGTGCACCCACAATTTTTACTACTGGTATACAGTGCCATTGTCTGACTGGGAATTCAAAGAATATATGGGGGTTACGTGCACCCACAATTTTTAATACTGCTATACAGTTCCTTTGTCTCACTGGGAATGCAAAGAATATATGGGGGTTATGTGCACCCACAATTTTTAATACTGGTATACAGTGCCATTGTCTGACTGGGAATTCAAAGAATATATGGGGGTTATGTGCACCCACAATTTTTAATACTGGTATACAGTGCCATTGTCTGACTGGGAATTCAAAGAATATATGGGGGTTATGTGCACCCACAATTTTTAATACTGGTATACAGTGCCATTGTCTGACTGGGAATTCAAAGAATATATTGGGGTTATGTGCACCCACAATTTTTACTACTGGTATATAGTGCCATTGTCTGACTGGGAATTCAAAGAATATATGGGGGTTATGTGCACCCACAATTTTTACTACTGGTATACAGTGCCATTGTCTGACTGGGAATTCAAAGAATATATTGGGGTTATGTGCACCCACAATTTTTACTACTGGTATATAGTGCCATTGTCTGACTGGGAATTCAAAGAATATATGGGGGTTATGTGCACCCACAATTTTTAATACTGGTATACAGTGCCATTGTCTGACTGGGAATTCAAAGAATATATGGGGGTTACGTGCACCCACAATTTTTAATACTGCTATACAGTTCCTTTGTCTCACTGGGAATTCAAAGAATATATGGGGGTTATGTGCACCCACAATTTTTACTACTGGTATACAGTGCCATTGTCTGACTGGGAATTCAAAGAATATATGGGGGTTATGTGCACCCACAATTTTTAATACTGGTATACAGTGCCATTGTCTGACTGGGAATTCAAAGAATATATTGGGGTTATGTGCACCCACAATTTTTACTACTGGTATATAGTGCCATTGTCTGACTGGGAATTCAAAGAATATATGGGGGTTATGTGCACCCACAATTTTTAATACTGGTATACAGTGCCATTGTCTGACTGGGAATTCAAAGAATATATTGGGGTTATGTGCACCCACAATTTTTACTACTGGTATATAGTGCCATTGTCTGACTGGGAATTCAAAGAATATATGGGGGTTATGTGCACCCACAATTTTTAATACTGGTATACAGTGCCATTGTCTGACTGGGAATTCAAAGAATATATGGGGGTTACGTGCACCCACAATTTTTAATACTGCTATACAGTTCCTTTGTCTCACTGGGAATTCAAAGAATATATGGGGGTTATGTGCACCCACAATTTTTACTACTGGTATACAGTGCCATTGTCTGACTGGGAATTCAAAGAATATATTGGGGTTATGTGCACCCACAATTTTTACTACTGGTATACAGTGCCATTGTCTGACTGGGAATTCAAAGAATATATGGGGGTTACGTGCACCCACAATTTTTAATACTGCTATACAGTTCCTTTGTCTCACTGGGAATTCAAAGAATATATGGGGGTTATGTGCACCCACAATTTTTAATACTGGTATACAGTGCCATTGTCTGACTGGGAATTCAAAGAATATATTGGGGTTATGTGCACCCACAATTTTTAATACTGCTATACAGTTCCTTTGTCTCACTGGGAATTCAAAGAATATATGGGGGTTATGTGCACCCACAATTTTTAATACTGGTATACAGTGCCATTGTCTGACTGGGAATTCAAAGAATATATGGGGGTTATGTGCACCCACAATTTTTAATACTGGTATACAGTGCCATTGTCTCACTGGGAATTCCACAAATAATTTGGGGATTCATTCACCCTACATCTCAGGCTCTTGCCATATTCACCCAGGTTGTCAGTGCTGCACCAGCTCGTTCCCAGACAGCTCGGCCCGAAAAACACGTTACCTATATAGAGGATTTGGACAATGAAGACAACATGTTCTAAATCTAATGTCTGCACCTTCTCCAGAATTAAAATAAAGGCAGCGTTTAACTTTCAAATAGCACTGCACAAAGGAAGAGCTTATCAGCTTGTCTCATGACATGCTACTGAAAAGTTTCATTTGTGTATCTTAATGTAAATATAGTTGTATAAGCTTTTTGGGTTTTAGGCACTGCCAAGTTATTTATTACCACCCGCTCCCTTATAATGATGATGACGCCAAAGTCACTGTGGGTGTTCAGAGCTCACAGCTTTGGGTGACATTTGTCTTGCTCTCTGTCGGTACCAGCTGTCTTTTTGGATACCGTAAAGTTATGTTGACTTTATTAACAGCTATAGAAGCTTTAGCCAGGTTGTGACGGTGTGTAACCCTAACAACACTAAGTGGGATACACATTAATAGTCAGTCTATGTACGCTAAACGTATCACTGAAGTAATTTTTTTTCCCTCTCCCCTAATATAAGAAAGGAACAGACATTAGACCTAGACCGGGGTTCGAGGCTTGAAAAAATCCAGTATTATTTGTTCTTCATGATGTGAAATATGTGTTGAAAAGCAACCCAAGATGAAGTCAGCCATGTGTGCCAGTGTGTTACTTGGCATGCCTTTGCTGGCCCCAACTGTAAGGGTCACTCTCCATTTCCTCCATTTTCCACTCCCCTTCACACCATTTGTGGTGAAGCAATGGAATGCACTGAAGTGCACCCTCTAGCCTCGTGTGGGATAGGGACATCAGATGCCACTCCAACCCCCTCGTCTTCCTCCGCCAGCCAACGGTGCGAAGATGAGAGGAGTGTGCTCTGAATGTTTTCTGCCTAGCAGAGGCTAGTTCTCACTTACGAAAATGGCCCCACTTTGACCTGTATATCAGGCACAATGGTGTAGGTTTCAAAGAAACATGGCACCAACAAGTTGGAAAACGTGGGCCATGCGTGGACCGTGTTTGAGTCTGGCAAGCTCCAGATCTGCTACCAGGTTCCAGCCATTATCACAGGCGCAAAAATGCCAGGCCCCAGGTGTAGCAGGGAAAAAAAAATGCCATCTCAGCCAGGATGGCATCCCTGACCTCGGAGGCACTGTGCTGTCTGTCCCCCAAGCTGATCAGTTTCAGCACGGCCTACTGACATCTCCCCATGCCAGTGTTACAGTGTTTTCCGCTAGTAGCTGGGGTGGAGGTTGCAGCTTCGTAGGGTTTCAGTCTACTCCTGCCATGAATTTTGGCCTGGGAGAGGAGATAGGCCACCCCAGTTTGCACCCGGGGAACAGACTCCACCACATTCACCCTGCCTGTCATTAAAGATAAGCACTGCAGCATCCCTGACCACAGGCGCTTGTCCATGTGTCGGTGGTCAAGTGGACCTTGCAGCAAAGCGCAGAGCTCTGGGCCCGACTGATGTTATGGGACACATGCAGGCGCAAGGCAGAGACAGCACACCAAGAGAAGTAGTAACGGCTAGGCCCAGCATAGGGAGGTGCCCCAGCTGCCATCTGCTGACGGAAGGCCTGGGTCTCCAGAAGCATAAACAAACACCAACATCTCCAGGGCCAGCAGTTTATCGATGAGGCTGTTACAGGCTTGGGCATGGGGGTGGGTTGTATTGTACTTCTGCCTGCAATGAAAAGCTTGGGAAATGTGGAGTGGCTGGGAAGAGGCGCATGATGGTGCAGGCCAAAAGGGCACATGAGGGTGAACTCCCCAATGTGTCAGAGATAGGTGTGTAGGTGTCCTTGCATCATATACTTGCACCATATTTGGCTTTGGAAGTTAATTTTGTGCCAAAAAGTGGTTAAGACAGCGATCCCTCAGCTACTCCCGTTACACTGTCTATTGAAGTTACCATCTGTGGAAGTGGACCACCATTTCTAAGATCCCAAAGGAAGCAGGCAAGAGATGTGCAGTTCAGAAAAAAAGATGAGAAAATAAGTTTAGGCTGTAGAGCACAGAGGGATCGGAGAGGACAGAGCTGGTGTCGGCCAGGTATTCCCACAACATGCGCCTATACTTGTCCCTCCTGGTGACACTAGGCCCCTGAGTGGCAGTAATTTGTCCAGGGGGGCCATTAACGTGTTCCAGACCTAGGAATAAGTCTTCCAACAGGGTAGAGTTTTGCATGCCTTTGCTTCTACCCACTGTTTTTGCTGCTTAGCTTCCCTCCACATCTACTCTGCTTTCACCCCTAAACATCACCCCAGTTTATGCCTTTGCTTCTACCCAGGTTTTTTGTTGATTTAGCTTCCCTCTACATCTACACTGCTTTAGCCCCTAGACATCACCCCTGTCCATGTGGGGTCGGTGGCCTCGTCATCCACCAACTCCTCTTCCAATTGCGCACTGCCCCCTTACTGCAAACCGCACATGACCACAGCTTGCCTTGATGGCAACTGTGTCTCATGATCCCCACTTAGGTCCAGACAAGTCGGTGGCGGGTCCAAAACCCCAAAATTGGAAGGAAATGGCAGATGCTGCAGTATTTCTAACACCTGTTCCTGGTGCTCGGGCCTGGTCTGTGTTGTACCCTGCACCCTGCTTAACGCATCTGCCATATCCGAAGTTGTGCTGAGCGCATGCTAATGTTTCGTGTCCAGTGCAATGGATGGGATGGGATTTCACATAAGTCTGCCACCCATGGCCACTCATGGTTGAGCAACTGAGGGAGTTGACTTTGACGAACCCGAGGGTTTTGGAGTTGGAACTACATCAAAGGTCTGTGCTGCTCACACACTCTGCTCAACACATGATATGTTTAGTGCCAGCAGTGTGGAGACGTCGCACAACAGCCGTTGTTCCAGCAGGTACAGGCGTTGTAGGAGTGCATAGAGGCTAGCAGCGGCAACTATACACTTTAAAAACTATCCGCACAAGCGCCACACTTTCACCAGTAGCTCAGGAACATTGGGGTACCTTTTTCAAAAGATTAGCAGCAATGAGTTAAAAACGTGGCCCAGGCATGGAATATGTTGCAGGCTGCCAAGCTACAGAGCCAATCCCAGGTTACGGCCATTATCACACATGACAACATGCCTGGGCCCAGGTGCAGTGGCAAAAACCACATTGCCGTCTCATCGAGGATGGCATGACTCACTTTGTAGGCAGTGTGCTGTCTGGCCCCCAAGCTGATGAGCTTCAGCACGGCCCGCTGACGTCTCCCCACACCAGTGTTGCAGCGTTTCCAGCTCGTAGCTGGGGTCAATTTAACAGCGGAGGAGGGTGGTGTTTCAGCCCTCCTCCCAGGAATGTTGTGTGGGGAGACAAGTCAGGCCACCACATTTTGCGACCCGGTCCACGCCTCAACTACATTCAACCACTGTGCCCAAATTGAAAGGTAGCGTCCCTGTCCGCATGCACTTGTCCATTCGTAACTGGTCACATGGAACTTTAGGGCTAAGCGCTGAATTTAGGGACCGCCTCATGTTTGGGGGAAAGTGCTGGTGTGGACGGCACAGTGCGGTGGCGCAGTAGACACTCTGCCCAAAAAGGGCAGAGTGTCCCCCAGCCGGGATTCCAACATCTCCTGGGCCAGATTTCTTGAGATGAGGCCGTTGAAGCCTTGGGCATGTGGGTGGGTTGCGCTGTACTTTAGCATGAAATGAAAGGCTTGGGAGATGGGGAGTTGCTGGGAAGAGGCGCATGATGGCGCGGGCAAAAGGAGAAATGGCAGGAAAAGGTGAGGATAAGGGTGAACTCCCCAAAGTGTCAGAGGCAGATGTGGAGGTGTCCTGGCTCCTGGTCTGGACTGCAGCGCCAGCCCTGTCAACAGTGGAAGAGGCAGTGGCCGCCAGGCCAAACGACGATTATCCTGCGCTTGCTCTCACCCACTGAGCCCAGGGCTTGCCTTCCAAATGATGGCACCCGCAAGAGGTGGTGAGATTCCTCTCCGCAGATCTCCAAACCATCTTGGACTTGCAAATTGCACTAAATTTGTCATGTAACTGACATGTATATGATGAGTCTATCCATTGTCTGTTCATTTTGGTGAAAGTCAGCCTGTCAGCTGACAGACAGCTGTGCTTGTCAGTGATGATGTCACCGGCTGCTTGTACCCCCAGTTTTTGCTGCTTAGCTTGCCTCCACATCCACACTGCTTTTGCCCCTACACATCACCCCTATCCATGCCTGTGCCTCTAGCCATAAGTCTGCCACCCATGGAAACTCATGGTGCAGAAAGTGAGGGAGCTGACTCTGAGGAACCCTTGGGTTTTGTAGCTGGTACTCCATCAAAGGTCTCTGCTGCTCACACACCCTGCTGAACATACGGTATCTAGGGTTAGAGCGTGTGGTGACCTCGCACAACAGTAGGTGCTTCAGGCAGATGTAGGCCTTGCTGGAGTGTATTGCGGCTAGCTCCAGGTACTGTAGACTTGGGAAAGTGGGTGTCCAAGTGCCGCACTTTCACCCTTAGCTCAGCTAATTTGGGGTATGTTTTTAAAAATCATTGCACCACTACATTGAACATGTGGGCCAGGCATGGAACGTGTTGGAGGCTGGCAAGCTCCAGAGCCCTCCAACAAGCTAAAAAACCTGGCCCCAGGGGCAGCGGGGATAAACAAATTGCCATCTCATCCAGGATGGCATCCCTGACCTCAGAGGCAGTGTGCTGTCCGTCTCCCAAGCTGATGAGCTTCAGCCCAGCCTGCTGACGTCTCCCCACACCAGTGTTGCAGCGTTTTCAGCTCGTAGCTGGGGTAAATCTAACAGCGGAGGAGGAGGAGGGTGGTGTTTCAGCCCTCCTCCCAGGAATGTTTTGTGGGGAAACAAGTCAGGAAAATTCTTGAAACGGGAGAGTTTTGCATCTTTGCCCTTGCTGCCTATGGACATCCCTTTGCCTCTAGCCACCATTTTCCCTGCTTTGCTTGCCTCCACATCCACACTGCTTTTGCCCCTAGACATCACCCCAGTCCATGCCTTAGCTTGTACCCCCAGTTTTTCCTGCTTAGCTTGCCTCCACATCCACACTGCTTTTGCCCCTAGACATCATCCCTATCCATGCCTCTTCCCCTAGCCATAACTCTGCCACCCCTGGAAACTCATGGTGCAGAAACTTTGGTTGCTGACTTTGAGGAACCCTTGGGTTTTGTAGATGGAACTCCATCAAAGGTCTGTGCAGCTCACACACCCTGCTCAAGATATGGTATTGTAGGGTTTCAGCGTGTGTGAATGACGGACAACAGCCTGTGTTTGGACAGATGTAGGCCTTGCTAGAGTGTTTTTAGGCTAGCAGCGACTCCTGTGCACTTGCAAAAGTGGGCGCACAAGCGCCGCATTTTCAACAGTAGCTTCGGTACATTTGGGTATGTTTTTAAAAAACTTTGCACCACTAGGTTAGACGTGGGCCAAACATGGAACGTGTTGGAGGCTGGCAAGCTCCAGAGCCGCTACCAGGTTCCAGCCATTATCACAGGCGTAAAAATGCCAGGCCCCAGGTGTAGCAGGGAAAAAAAAATGCCATCTCAGCCAGGATGGCATCCCTGACCTCGGAGGCACTGTGCTGTCTGTCCCCCAAGCTGATGAGCTTCAGCACCGCCTGCTGACGTCTCCCCACACCAGTGTTTTAGCGTTTGCCGCTAGTAGCTGTGGTGGAGGTTGCAGCGTCGTAGGGTTTCAGTCTACTCCTGCCATGAATTTTGGCCTGGGAGAGGAGATAGGCCACCCCAGTTTGCACCCGGGGAACAGACTCCACCACATTCACCCTGCCTGTCATTAAAGATAAGCACTGCAGCATCCCTGACCACAGGCGCTTGTCCAAGTGTCGGTGGTCAAGTGGACCTTGCAGCAAAGCGCGGAACTAAGGGCCCACCTGATGTTGAGTGACACGTGCTGGTGCAAGGCGGGGACGCCACACCGGGAGAAGTTGAGACGGCTAGGGACGGCATAGTGAGGTGCCACAGTTGCCATCAGGTCCGGGAAGGCGGGAGTTTCAACAAGCCGGAACGCCAACCTCTCCTGGGCCAGCAGTTTAGCGATGTTGGCGTTCTAGGCTTGCGTGGGTGGGTGGTTAGCGGTGTATTTCTGCCGGCGCTCCAATGTCTGAGAGATGGTGGGTTGTTGTAAAGAAGCGCCTGATGGTGCCTTTGATGGTGCAGGAGAAGGAGATAAGACAGAAACAGGGGAGGATGAGGGAGAAGTCAACAAAGTGGCGGAGGCAGATGAAGTGATGTCCTGGCTCGTCCTCTGGAGTGCATCGCCAGCACTGTGAGCAGAGGCAGTGGCATGAACGGCGGGCGACGTTTGTCCTGCCGTTGCTGCCTGCCACTGATTCCATTGCTTGGATTCCAAATGACGGTGCATTGAAGTGGTGGACAGGTTGCTCTTCTCAGGGCCCCTACTCGATTTCGAGAGGCAAATTGTGTAGACGACACTATATCTGTCCTCGGCGCATTCCTTGAAAAAACTCTACACCTTCAAGAAACGTGCCCTCGATGGGGGAGTTTTTCTGGGCTGGGTACAAAAGGGAACATCTTCGGACATTCCGGGTCTGGCCTGGCTTCGGCAAAGCAGCTGACCTCTGCCTCTGGACATGTCTCTGCCTCTAGCTACCCTTTTTGGTGCTGCACCTGCCTCAACATCCACACTACTTTCCCAGCTTGACATCTGCCTTGTCCAGGTGGGGTCGGTGTCCTCGTCGTCCACCACCTCCTCTTCCAACTCCTGTCTCGCCTCCTCCTCCTGCACAATGCGCATGTCAACTGGCTGCCCTGACAGCAACTGCGTCTCATCGTCGTCGATGAGGGTGGGTTGCTGGTCATCCGCCACCAAATCGACCGGAGATGGAATGGAGGAGACTCTAGTGTTTGAGCATCTGGACACAGATACTCGTCTGTTAGGTCCGTGGAATCGCGAAATGGAGGGGCAGGTTGCGGTACAGTCAAAGGAAGGGAGAACAGCTCTGGGGAGCAGGGACAGTTGGGGTTATTGTTCTGAGAAGATTGGGAATTTTGGGTGGAAGGAGGACAAGACTGTTGGGTAAGAGGAGGTAGAGGCTGACTGGCTGGTGGACAATGTGCTTTAAGCGTTATCCGACAGCCATTGCAAGACCTGTTCCTGGTTCTCGGGCCTACTAATCTTTGTACCATTCAGCCTAGTTAATGTGGAACTTTTGTGCAAAGCGCAGAACTTAGGGCCCGCCTGATGTTAAGGGACACACGCTGGTACAAGGCTCAACTCACCCTAAGTGCCAAAAACACTGCTGGTGCAAGGCTCTACTCATGCCAAGGGCCTCAATCTCTGCTGGTAGCTCAGCTTAAGGTCATGTAACTTTGTTTGGAAGGGCTCATGTTAAGGGCTAGAAAAGTGAATTTTGGAAGGTCTTACCACATCACACACACACACACACACACACACACACACACACTCAAAATGACAGTTAAGGGTGAGGGCTTTTGGAATTCCCATTGCCTATTCCATTTGTGGTTGTCATGGGGAACGTGATTTAAAGGGGTGGTTGTTACTGTTTGTTGAGCTTAAATTGGGGTTTGTGTCCATCCATTTGGGGAGTAAAGAAGGTTTCCAGGTATTTTCCCACTTTGATAGAGGTTTTTTTGAATGTGGAAAGTGTGTAGTTGTTAGGCAGTGATGTTGGGGTAATAGAGGGTCTTTGGTGTGTTAGATGCCCCCAGGCATGCTTCCCCTGCTGTCCCAGTGTCATTCCAGAGGTGTTGGCATCATTTCCTGGGGTGTCATAGTGGACTTGGTGACCCTCCAGACACGGATTTGGGTTTCCCCCTTAACGAGTATCTGTTCCCCATAGACTATAATGGGGTTCGAAACCCGTTCGAACACACGAACATTGAGCGGCTGTTCGAATCGAATTTCGAACCTCGAACATTTTAGTGTTCGCTCATCTCTATTCCTTACGTGTGCAGCATTTTATTTAACTTTTATTGGATCAGTGTCATAGTAAATCCACATTGAAATGGGCGAATCATGCGATCTGAGGCCTGGTCACCTGTGCTACATTAGCTGGGGCCAGTATTTCACTAGAACGAGAACGAGAACTAGTGTTGGGCAAATTGATTTGCAATGAACTGTATTTGACCCAATTATTCCAAAATGCTTGATTTTTAACAAAATCAATTAATTTGGGATAAGTCTCAAACTAAAATGGCCGCATCAACAAGATTTAAGGTAAATCATTATACTCTGGGGTCTTTTCAGAAGGTGTAGACCCAAGGGAGGAGTAAAAAATATAAACCATTTATATTCCCCTACCCTCACCTCTTTTGGGCCTCCTTGTGGTGTCAGGTTCTCTGTGTCTTTCTCCTCTGGGTACTCTGGTGCTGTTCTATGATGTTATACACCAGAGGTAGGAAGCCTGATAGAGGTATGCCCATGTCACTGCTGAGGTTCAATCACAGTTCTCAGAGGTGACCTTGGACACGTGACAACACAGAAGAGCACCAAACGCCAGCCCCAGCACTCTTTTGTGATGTCACACACCTGGAGGAGGATGACATAGATCATGGGATGCCACAAGGAGACCCGAAAGAAGTGAGGAAAGGTGGGTATAAATCTTTTTTATTTTTTACTCCTCCCATGGGGCTACATCTAGTACACTCTGGGGTCTGAAGAGACCCCAGAGTATAATAATTTCATGTCCAATTCTAGCTGAATAAGTTTGGACTGAACAGGAACATTGTTTCATCCGGTGTCCTCAGAGGTTCGCCCATCTTTACTGACAACCTTCTGGGGTTTTCTTGTGCAGTGCTGTAGAAAGAATACAGAGAATGGTGTGATTAAGGAAAAAATTGTATCAAAGTGGATTATGTGGATCTAAACAACTTGTTGCTGAAAGGGGTCAGAGTAGGATGTCAGGAAACATTCGGATGTACAGGCTGTACACAGGCAAATTGCCAATGGGCTACACCAGCAGTTAACCAGTTTGAGTGCCATTCAAGTCTAGAGGAAAGAGAAGGCCAAGACTTCAGTAGGCAAAAAACAAAAATTGTATCATACAACATCTGGTCAGATATATCCAGATTTCTATTGCCAATGCTAATGGGGGGTTGAGCATGGGAAAGTCACCCTTCCTTGATGAGTTAGTTATGGACTAATATTTTTTGATTCAATGGTTTCCCTATCAGTATGTCTTTGGAGTTTGGGAGGAAACCCACACAAACACAAGGACAACATACAATCTCCTTGTCCTTGGCAGGATTTGAACCCAGGACTCCAGTGCTGTAAGGCTAACCACTGAGCCACCGTGCTGCCAGATTCAATGTTTTCTTGGCACACCTTGCACCTTCTCATATCTGGGTTTGCAAATGAACTAAGCCAATGGGAGCTCCAATGTGCTGCTAGTCAAGTGTCTCTAACAAATTGGCCTCTGAATTTAATTTGCGTTCCATTTTAATTAAAAAGTACATTTACTATGTTTTTATTGAACATTATTCACATATGCCGAATTTGTCTCTGGACAGTATTGGTAAATCTTGGCAACTGTGCTCCTAGCCACATATTTATGTGACCTTAGGTAAGGGAACACAATAGTTCTTTTTCATTTGATGCCTTGAGCATTATAAACTTTAGGTGCACACTCGGGTCCTATTGAAAAGTATATGACCAATCCAAGATATACAGTACGTAAAGCAAGCTTCAAATTAATTGGAATGTGAATGGCCGGAAGGTTCCTTTAATGTAAAAACATATAGAGATGTCAGGTTTGCTCAGTAAAAGTTGCGACTGAATAAAATAGCAGTTCCATGTAAATTCTTATCCACAGCCACAGGTGTCTTCTTCACGAGCAATGAGACCTGTGAAATATTGTATTTCACTTTAACATCTGTAACCGCCTCGATTTCTCACAGCCTCCAATAAATTGACACTGTTCCAAGACCAGTTAAGCTACAACAACTGCATTGTGCTGCAATAACATGTTACCTTCTCTGCTCTATACAATATAGTGGGACTTAAAAAGCCTTTTATGACACATATGATGCTGAATGCCGAAACCAGAGAATACGTGATGGTGTTAGAGGTAATTATGTGACAGGGGAATTGGCGAAAACCGGGCAATGTATACAGAGGTTGGGATTGTTTTGCTTCTCGAAAGAAAGAGTTGAAAAACATGAAATGGAGAAAAATATTTGAGAGCAAGTGAAAAAGTTTTCTATGGAAATACCTAGAATTTCAACTGTATATAAATTCTAACTTCTTCACTTTTTCTTTTATTGAAGACAACTTTCCTGATATGTCTATTTTACTAAATATTTATACCGCGCGTCCTATAAAATAGCAATTCTGGAATATCTCTACTTGTAATGCTGCATTGTGTTGCCCTCCGTTACTCCTCCTGAATAGGGATCAGCCAACTCGGCTTGTGACGAGACAAGTTCATAACCAGTTTTCCAAAAATTTTGGCCGAATTTAAATTTTTTTGTGGCCTAAGACTCTCCAATCTTTGGTGATAGTGCCAGACTATGTAGGAACACACACCTTTAATAAATGGAATGGTAACACCCAGTTGTAAATTTATGCATAATAATTCCGGAGTAGTAAAAGGCAAACCTCAAGAAGTTCACCCACAAGTTTTGGTTCTTCCAACTGGGGACCAGGGCTGTAAAAAAAAGTTCTAAAAGTTCATATTCACCTTTCCTCACCTCACTCAATGGATTCAATAGTCCCCTCAGGGTCAATGATGTCACCCAGGCACCAGAAGATGTTAAGAATGGAAGCTGTGGTGAAGGCCCAACCTGGCAAGGAAAGGTCAGTATGAGTTGTTGAACTTATGGGAGGACCTTGTGAGATGAATCTCTTGAGGTTTGCCCATCACTACCTCTGAAAATTTAAACATAAATTTACGGCTAGAGCGTACAGAATGTGAAGGACTTTTCCTTCCATTACATATGTAAACAAACACGATGGAAGATGGCGTCCATCATGTTGTGTACATAAATGTCAACTGGAAGAGACACAGAATTAGTCTGTGTCCAGTTTAATGTCCATTGCTGTCATCCTATGACAAAAGACAGCAAAGGACATTGACAACGGTAGTATGAACCCAGCCTTAGACATCCTCCTTGGTAACACCAATATTTAGGAGGCATAATAGAGGAATGACACATTGCAGAGTTTTAAGAAAGATGTTCTAGAATTTTTATAACTTAGAGATTATAAGTGTTTTCTAAAATGGTGACAGATCCTCTTACCACGTATTCAATGGTAGTCTTACAGGTAGAAATACCTATAGAAGGTATTATAGTAATATTGATATATGTAGATAGAAAACAAGTCAGTGTATTTAGACAAGTCTATTTCTATAATGCCTCATTTTAGCTAATGAATAGAGATGAGCGAGTAGTATTCGATCGAGTAGGTATTCGGTCGAATACTACGGTATTCAAAATACTCATACTTGATCAAGTACCACTCGCTATTCGAATGGAAAAGTTTGATGCAGAACCAGCATTGATTAGCCGAATGCTATACAGTCGGCCAATCAACGCTGGTTCTTCTCCTACCTTTAGAAGTCTTCTCCGTGCAGCGTCCCCACGGCGTCTTCCGACTCTTCATTCACTCTGCCAGGCATCGGGCCTGAGCAGAGCCGACTGCGCATGCCCGCTTGTAGTGCGGACATGCATGCCAGGCCCGATGCCAGGCAGAGTGAATTCAGAGCCGGAAAATGCTGCGGGGACGCTGCACAGAGAAGACTTCTCGGAGGATCCAGCCCGACCCTCACTCGTGGACTTGGTAAGTATAATTTGATCGAACGTTGCTTACCCCTGAAACGAGCATTTCCCCCCCCATAGACTATAATAGGGTTCGATATTCGATTTGAGTAGTCGAATATTGCGGGGCTACTCGAAACGAATATCGAACCTCGGACATTTTACTGTTCGCTCATCTCTACTAATGAAAGGTTATGGGACAAATCGCTTTAAAAACAATTTCCTAATAAACCCTAAGAATATTCTCTGCAGCAGAAATGTAGTGTATCATGACTACTATTCTAATGAATGGCTGACCATGCAATAAACGGATGGGCTGAGTATGCGATCATGAGATATTCTTTTTTAATGGCTCTAAATTTTTGCTCATAAATGTTAAGATGTTAATATACTTTTATAGGGCACATGATTGCTTTCATGAGATTTAACGACTGATTCAATTAAAGGGATTTTTTTACTTCCTATGTTTGTGATCGTGTCTCAATGATCAAATGGGGTACACCAATGTCATGGTGCTCAGAAGTCCCCTGCAGAATGTGATATAATCCAGAGGCCAGAAGACAACTGAAGATGACTGCAAGGAAGTCCAGGAGAAATAAGGGAAAGTGAGTTGTGCTTATTATGTTTCTGCACTTCGCCCGGGTCTCTAATTCATGAGTGGCAAACCATAAAAGTGTTGGGTCTATCCTAAAATGTTTGAAAATTTGGGACAAATCTGGTTCGATCTGAACCAATTTCATCTTCAAAAAATTTGATTGTGAGCCCGATATAAATGGTAAAAATTATGTATATGGGATATGTTGGCACTATATAAGCAACTAGATATAAATTATAAAAATTGTAACAAATAATTAGAGATGGGTGAACCTCTCAATTTTTATTTCATTTTGTGTTGGGATAACTCAGGTCCCTGATTTGTTTTGGGTCGAACAAGTTCGGACAGAACCAGAAATGATATTGGGATACACCGCGGTCTCTACCATAGAGTATGAATGCAGCCGCCATTTTAATTTGTCAATTTCCCAATTTTATCAGTTTCCCTAAAACCCAACAATTTGGAATATTGGGGTTGAACCCGCCTTGTGACAAAGAGGATCATCCATCTCTACAAATAATATGTATTACTAGATAAGTAGCATAGAATGATCTGTATGCTGTTCTTCTAAGTTTATGTTGAATTTGTAGTCATATTATAACTCTTTACAATTTTATTTCACTGTTTTTCCTCTTTTAAGCCCCTCTCTTGATCACCGTGTCGTTACCCATTACTTTTTACGCTACTTTTATAACAGTTTTACAACAGTTTGGTGCTAATATAAACACTGCACACTCTCTACCCCATTCAGATTTTCTTTAAAATATATAAAAATAAATTACGGCATATTACTAAAGGTATAAATTACATTACCCCATTAAGGTCATGTTCTTGTGGTCTTATAAATCTTTTCATTGACAAATAATGAAGAAAAAAACCTTTCTAAATGAATGATTATTTGGAGATGTAAGTTAAAAGTAATTAATCAAGAGCGAATGTAAATAAGTCCAAAGAATCGTCAACTTATGTTACAGTATGTTTATGTTAGCTGTACCAGTAGAGTAAAGAAAGGATTAATACTGTTTCCATTAAGTCTCCGAGGCTTTACAATAACTGAGATATGCATACCTAGCTAGCATCTGGGGAGGAGTGCCAAAAGATGCATTTAAGATAAAAATCGTGTGAAGTGCTAAATTTGAAGACCAGGGTGGGTTATGTCCTGAGAAGAATCGAGACTGGGTGGAGTCATATGGATGTTTAAGAATAACATACGGTGAAAATTTTTCAAGAGAACTCAACAAAATTGTATTAAAAAGCGTCTTCTATGGGAGTGGAAGATGGTCAATCTGGAAAACGGACAATCTGTTACATAAAATGTGGTCTGGGTAAGGACGTGGTCTTCTCAAAGTGGTGGTCTTCTGAAAGAGGTGGTCTTCTCAAAGAGATGGTCTTCTCAAAGAGGTGGTCTTTCAGAGACAGTGTACTGTATAATATTCTGAGATAGGAAAATAGAATCTCTAGGATCTAAATTATAACCCGTTTCCCAACTATCATACAACCTTGAGATAAAACTGCGGCTTCTTCTAGCTGTCACTAGGTGATGCATCAACAGAATATGTGATAAGTCTGCAGTCTGGACCCCATGACTATTCCATTCATTCAGGAGACACAGGATCCCCATTCACACGACTGGTGGTAGTCCCAGTGGCCTGATCTCCATGGATCACTAAGGATAGTGATAGATGTTTTTACGGGCCCACCCCTGGAAAGGGAATTTATCACCATTTTTTATTGATTAAAACCAGACCACGGAATTGTATCACTTCTTCTCATCTATTATTATGTTTGGATTGTAAATTTTCTTATTGTGTTTTGTGACCATCTTGTTGGAGCTTCTTCTCTAGTGATATACTTTGCAAATTAGTCATACGCAACAATAGTCTGGACCTAACTCCTTGAGGTCTATAGGAAACACATGTTCTATGGAAGGAGGAAGGAGTAGATAAGGCTGGGTTCATACCTGTGCCTGGTCTTCATTCGGAGATTCTGTCCCTGAAGAAAAGTCCTGCATTTTAGGGTGGAAACCTGGAGAACCCCATTATAGTCTATGGGATCCATAGGCTTCCACCGGAAACTGCTTTTTAAGCGGATTGGGTTTCCTTTATTGGAGGACCCAAAGAATGGAAACCCGAACACAAGTGGGAACCTAGATGTTAGGAAATCATCTATTGTCAGTAGTGAATGAAATGATAGGTCATTAATCTTATCTATTTTGGTGTTATCTTCTATTGTAATCCTGCCTGTGAATGAGATGACTGCTGAATAGAAAACCTCTACAGAACTGGCTACTGTTAGTCTATTTTATCCTTAGTTTAAATTGCAGGATTTTGTTCTTTTTAAACTAATATATACAATTTGACATGAATTAAAAAAAATAATAATAAAATTTGCAAAAATTATTAAAAAAAAGTTTAACAGAAAAACATAATTTAAAAAATATCTGGTTTTCTGTTGACACGTTCAAAGTAGATGAGTTTTCCCATAAGAATAAGTTATGGCAAATAGCTATGATATATCTAAACATACAGAACAGGTTCCTTAGACTAGGCCACCCACAGATTCCTAAAAAAACATGGTGCACTTTACTTGACAAAGTCATTATTAAAAGGCAAGCACTTCACATACCTTTCTTGCACCAACGTCTTCTACTGTCTATATGAACCCCAGATACTCCCAACACATGTGCTACATCCAGATTTTTTTCTCCTAAATCCAATTACTTATTCTCTTTAGCTCATTTTCTGTTTTTGGAAAAAGTATAAAATTCATCCGGATAAAAAAAAAAATTGATAATTCAAATTCAATTTAGTTCATTTATTTTGCTTTCTATTTTACCACTTCTTTTTAATTATATAAATTGCTAGTAAAGTATATCCCTATGAAACTGGCACTGTCCTCGGCCAGGCTTATTTTGGAGCTCAGGCTCTCAGACTATGGTAATTAAGATTCTAAAATGAATATATCTTACTGCCAAAATATCTGACTCCTGCCAAGGTATCACAGCTGTCTAGCAGCAGGAGATGTGTTACGGATGTCAACAGAGAACATGTTCTCTTACCACCGCCGCCTCGTAAACACTGATTCTGTATTTGTAAAGCCTCACACCGATGGCTCGCGAGGTCCTCTTGATTTACCTACCAATATGTCCTAAGTGAGCAGCAGGAATTTTAATTCGATAAATATGAGGAGATACAATGTTTCCTCTAATTGCGAATGATAATATCATTAGCATCAAGTATCAAGTAATTATTAGATACTATAGAAGTTCATAGACACATTTATTGACAGAGAGATGGAAATAATCTACTAAGAGAAGTAATTATATTACTATAGTTGCCCCAAAAAATTGCCCCCCAAAAATAGGCTGCTTTTTCATATTTACCACAGCTCTAACATGACGAGAACAAAAAAGAGGGAGAACACCGAGCATGCTTAGGGCTAGTTCACATGGGGGCGGATTATGGCACGGAATCCACGTCATAATCTGCCCCCTCACAATGGTGGTCTATGGAGACCGCCACGCTACTTTTCTTCAGGTGGATTCCGTGGCTCGATGAGCCGTGGCGTCTGCCTCACAGAAGCAACCTCCGGGGTCGGCCCATTAATTTGAGCCAACTCCCGAGGGAGAAGCCGTGACTGTCAGAAGCTGCGACAGTCGTAACAGGCGGATTTTGGCCCAAGAGTGACGCGGCTCCCCGCTTCACTCTCGGTGCCAAAATCCTCCATTACGCTCCCCGTGTGAACTTAACCTTATAGTGTACATGAGTTTGCAATGGATGTACAGAGAAATGGACCAGTTGGTCCCTCACCTTCAGGTTTTGTGAATGAGTCACAACACCAATGGAAGTATAGAGACTCTACAAACGCGTTGTGAAGTACGTTTTTGTCCAATAAAGGTCAAATATTTTATTCACCTTAGTGACACTCCAATCTGTGGACCAGAGAGCGCAGACGTCCATCTCTAGCCGCTGGCCTCCTTCCTTCCGCAGTCTAACATGAGGACTGATACTATATTAGAAATGAGCAGGCCAGTTCATAAGTCATAAGCAGCCCCCGCGCCTGCGCAGTAGAGGTATATCGTTGGCTGCAGAGCACAGAGCAGCACTGGGACTATTGCGCGCTTTGGCAGAATCAGAAAAGAGAGAGGGTCCGTCTCGTAGGAGAAAGTCTGAAAGGAAGAGAAGTAATTATGATGGGGTGGGAGTGGGCTGAGTTAGTTGGGAAGGGCTAGTAGTGGGCGGAATAGCTAGAGAGACAGGGAGGGGGTGTATGGGAGGAGGTCTCTTGGGTCCTAGTTCCTTTGCCCTCTCATAGCAGTCTATTAATGACTTTCCTTAATGTAATAACATTTATATTTAAACATTTTATTACATTCAATTTTTTGTTTATTTGGAAAACCTTTATAAAGTCAAAATTCCTTATTTTTTCCATATTGCTAGGGCTACATGATAACTACATCTGCTTGGGATGTTCCAGCTGTCTTCTGGTGTTTGTGTTGAAGCTTTGTGGTGTCACACTGCATCCTGTCCTATGAGCTGAACTGAAATATTATGAGGCAGCTGCGCAGAATTTCTATCCATTAATAATGATAATATTTTGGAGGTTATTTAATTCCTTCATATTTCTTGTAAATCATTTCCAAAATGAAGTCTAAAAACCCACATTTATAATTTTTACTGATTTTCTTCTAACAATGTTATTTTTCAGTAGATTGTAAATTAAACATATATATTGGTCCCGCGGAAAGCATCGGATTAGCCTGAATACTACTTCTGACATTGTCCTCAAATCCTTTTTTGTAACACTAACATAACTCAAAATGTTCCTGTGCTGGAGGATTCATTGTGCAAGTGTACGGCCTTTCATTTTGATGACCTAGCGCCAGAATTACATAGTGGACTGAGCCAGAAGCAGATGGCTCCATCCAATGTCTAGTGGCCATACTGAATTACTATTAGAGATGAGAGAACAGCGTTCGATTGAATAGCTATTCGATCGAATATCAGGCTGTTTGAGATATTAGATTCCAATCGAATACCACGTGGCAAACTCGGTAAAAAATTGTTTCTCCTCCCACCTTCCCTGGCGCTTCTTTTACACCAATAACTGTGCAGGGGAGGTGGGATAGGAAGTAGGAAAACATTGAACAGAGTTGAGCGCACAGCTCTACTACATTTCAGATGTAGCAGAGTTGAGCGCACAGCTCTGCTACATCTCAGGTATAGCAGAGCTGTGTGCTCAACTCTGCTACATTTGAGATGTAGTAGAGCTGTGCGCTCAACTCGGCTACACTTGAGATCGGACCACAATGGAGACTGCTGTGGACCGATCTTAGACTCCGCCTTCTCCGGCAGAACCAGGGTTGATTGGCCGAATGCTGTACACTGTATGGCATTCGGCCAATCAACGCTGGTCAATGCATTCCTATGAGAAAAATTCAGCTCCCGCTGTGCGCTCAACTCTGCTATACCTGATAAGTAGCAGAGCTGTGAGCTGAACTCTGCTACACCTAAGATTGGACCACAATGGAGACTGCTGTGGACTGATCTTAAACTCCACCTCCTCTGGCAGAAGCAGCGTTGATTGGCCAAATGCTGTACACTGTATGGCATTCGGCCAATCAACATTGGTCAATACATTCCTATGGGAAAAAGTCAGCTCCCGCGTTAGTAGTGGCGTAATACAGTGACTTAGGCATGTTAGATGCCCCCAGGCACGCTTCCCCTGCTGTCCCAGTTGCATTCCAGAGGTATTGTCATCATTTCCTGGGGTGTCATAGTGGACTTGGTGACTCTCCTGAGTCAAATATTGGTTTCCCCTTAAACAAAGCTTTTTTCCGCATAGACTATAATGGGATTCGATATTCATTCGAATAGTCGAATATTGAGGGACTATTCGAAACGAATATCGAATATTTCACTATTCGCTCATCTATAATTAATATGACTCAGCTCCTATTCAAGTAAATGGGCGCTGAGGTGCAAAAACTGATCCCAAGTATTATCAATATCAAAAGGCCCTTTAAACTATAGAAAATGCTGTGATGTCAATACTCTACTCTATTCTACGTGCCATCAAACCTGAATAATGCACATTTTGACACCCAACCACAGGGTCAGAAATACAGTATTGTTAAAATAAAAAGTAACTAAACACAGATATGACAGAAGACAAGTAAATTAAAGGGATTGTCCAGTTTCAGCAAATAAAAGTTATAGTTTTTATAATGAAAAGTTATATAATTTTCCAATATACTTTTCAATACTATATCAATTCCTTACAGTTTTCTACATCTCAGTCTTTGTTTACTTCCAGTGGATAAAAATCAGTCCATGGTCATATGATATATAGTCCATTGTCATACAGTCCATGATCATGTGATATATAGTCCATGGTCATGTGATATACAGTCCATGATCATGTGATATACAGTCCATGGTCATGTGATATACAGACCATGGTCATTTAATATATAGTCCACTGTCATGTGATATACAGTCCATGGTCATGTGATATACAGACCATGGTCATTTAATATATAGTCCACTGTCATGTGATATACAGTCCATGGTCATGTGATATACAGACCATGGTCATTTAATATATAGTCCATTGTCATGTGATATACAGTCCATGGTCATGTGAAATATAGTCCAAGGTCCTGTGATATACAGCTCATGGTCATGTGGAGAGATGAACGAACAGTGAAATATTCGAGATTCGATATTCGTTTCGAATAGCCACTCAATATTTGACTATTCGAACGAATATCGAATCCCATTATAGTCTATGGGAAAAAATGCTCGTTTCAGGGGAAACCACTATTCGACTAAAGGAGAGTCACCAAGTCCATGAGTAGCAGGAGGAGAGTGTTTAAGAGAAGCCCTGTGCAGTTAAAATGCATGGACCTCATTATAGTCTATGGGGACCGTGCACTTTAACTGCACAGCACTTGCAGTTGCGCCGATAAAAAGTCAGCTCCCTCGTAACCGCAAGCTGCCACCTCTCCCGACTAGCAAAGACGAGCCTGTGGCAAATCAACGCAGGCTCATCCTTGCTAGTTGGGAGAGCTGGCAGCTTGCTGTTACGAGGGAGCTGACTTTTTCTCATAGGAATGAATTGACCAACGTTGATTGGCCAGTGTACAGCATTCGGCCAATCAACGCTGTCTCCTGACTAGCAAGGACGAGCCTGCTGCAGAACCAGCGTTGATTTGCATTTGGCCAATCAACGCTGGCTCAGAATCGAATATTTACTGCGAATAGCTAGTAGTATTCCATTGAGTACGAATATTTTGAATACCATAGTATTCAATCGAATACCTACTCGATCGAATACTACTCGCTCATCTCTAGTCATGTAGTATATAGTCCATGGTCATGTGATAGACAGTCCATAGAAAATCACTAAAGAGTCAGACCACACTGATGACACAATATGGGAATGATGTCACAGGACAGAGACAATGTCATAGTGATGTCATACTTAATCAATAAGGAGTTGGACCATCACGATGTCACAGCTCAGGGATAATAAACACATTTTTTTTAGTGCACAAACAGGAAAATTACAAAATCAGACACTTCAACCAAGTTTAGGACAAAATGATTTATGATATGAAAAACTTTGCTTGTGTCGTTCACGTCAGGCGTACGGATTAATTAGAGGACGGAGTGTTGACTGCATTTATATCTGACAGCTTTTATTAGGGCTATAATGTAATGTAAACGCAAGACAGACTTCTGGCTGCACATACCGAAAAAACACACACTGGGATGTTCACTCTGCAGATAAATTGTGTTACAAAACCTAGGCATAAGTCACAGCCCTGCTCGCCACAAGCAGCCATTTGGGAAAGAGCTCATAATTCATGGATCTTATTCCTGCCCTTGTAGCACATGTGGTTTGCAAATGATTCAGTGTTAAAAAGTCTCTGTGGGTGCTAATGTGGAAGAAGTAAGCCAGGGGGATGAAAACCCGGCCCTGCATCATAACAGATGTGCTATTGTGTACACATTCGGAAATAGGAAACTTGTACAAAAGTAACACATTTGTTTAGAGAAAGTCACTAAGTTTAGCAGCAGTTACTAAACAACCCAACAAAAAGCTTTTCTTATGTCAAACAGCGCACAAGCAAATGTGACCCTGGAGTAGGAACTCCGCAGCCTACAGCAAATCAAGACCTTTCCCAACATTTGTTTACATAGGCTAGAAAAATTTATTCGATTTATAAATTTATTTCTGATTCCAATATATTCTGTAGGCATAAATAGAGCAGAGCTGGAATTGATATTTAATATTTTTTGTGACCTTATAAATTCGTTAAAGGGACTTTGTCGGAAAAATGATAAAATGATATACTTTGGTCTGTAGAGAATGCCACCAGAAAATAATAGATTTATAAATCAAGTTTTAGGTTAAAGAATCTTGTTTAAGAATTTTTGGTGAGGTTACAAAAAAAAAAAATAAAAATCAATGTTATTTTTATTTTTTTAAATCCCACAGTTCTGACTCTGGCCACTAAGCCAAACAATATGATGACATTTCTGTTTTCTGTAAACGGACTCAGACCGATCAATAGGTGATCCAAGTTCAGGAGGGCCCTGACATGAAACTGATTCAACTTGATATAGCATCTTAAGCAGGTTGGGAATCTGTATACTATTCGATAGATTATTTAAAAACTACCAAGTTTATTTTTTAGATACTGTAGATATGCTGGATGGATGAGATGACATCTAGGTGCAGATTCAGGTCAACCAGTATCCTTCTTCCCTGGGCTCTGGGGTCCCAATCACACTGCAGGGGCCCCAATCACTCATCCTTCTGCTGCCCGAGCCCTGCTACTGTGTGGGCACATATCCTCTAACACAGGGGTAGGGAACGTACGGCTCTCCAGCTGTTGCAAAACTACAACTCCCAGCATGCATACTTGCTCTTCTGTTCTTGAAACTCCCATGGAAGTGAATGGAGCATGTTGGGAGTTGTAGTTTCACAGCAGCTGGAGAGTCGAAGGTTCCCTACCCCTGCTCTAACAGGTCCTAGTCACTCGTGTATGCAGCTACTAGGTTCAGATGCCGAAGGGGCCCAAAGGTTACCCTTATCACACTAGGGAAGGATAAATGTCTTAGATCTCCTGTCTGATTTTGATGGTTGGCAGTCTGTACATAGTACATTTATGACTGTTACCCTCTGAGGAGTGAGAAGATTTATGATGCACAGCCTTCTACTGGAAGAAAGGAGAAAATGTACTATTTCACAGAAAAAATACCAGTTGGTCAGCAGCGTATAGCCGAGGAGGGATTATGTGCACAAAAGGGGGCACATCAGGGTATGGGAATCATGAGTATCTTGTGAGTACACAGACATGTTGGGAACAAGTCTTCATGGTGGTCCGGGCCCACATAGAGAAGGAAAGGGAAATATAACTGCTGCTAAAGGCTGGGATACAGCAGACGGGTGTGAAGAGAATGGACGGGTGGGGGCAGGGACCAAGTCGAGCTTTTGCACCAGGCATATTAACCTTTACACTAGCCAAAGCCCCAGGACAGAAACTTATCATAGGCAAAGGGTGGGCAGCAAAAATGACTGAAACTTCTAAAAATAAATTTATGTTGGTGACACTTTAGAATGGATTTTCCTGTGGGTCCTAGGCATCCCAGCCCGACACTGTCTGTAGGAGATTTCTTTGCAGCAGTTACCTCACTTACAGTAAACTGATCATGCCAGTTATCATATATATGAAGATAAGAGACTAAGACCATCAGTCACAATAGGTGATATTACAGCTTATCTACTGCCCTCTTTACACAATGACCTCGGCCTAGGTCCCACAGCAGGCCTATAAAGCTCTCCCATCAGTGGTGTAACTACCGTGGTAGCAGTGGTAGCGGCTGCCACAGGGCTCGGGACATTAGGGGGCCTGGTGACAGGCCTTTTTTTTTTTTTAAATAGGCCATTACGGGCCCTATTTACTTACCGATCCTGCCTGGGCCGGGATCGGTAAGTCACACCGCGGGCCCCACAAACACTATCATTATACTCGGGGGTCTTTGCAGACCCCCGAGTATAATGATCAGGGGCCCAGGAGAGGTAAGAAACATAAAAACACTGTTACTTACCTCTCCACGATCCTGCCAGGCCTCCTTCCTAGTTGTCTAATGTCCAACGTCATTGAATAAGGACGGCAGTGGAGGCCGACAGCGTAGGAGCCGGGGGACAGGTAAGAAACAGTAGTTTATGTTTTTATTCCCCCAGGTCTCCGATTATTATACTCAGGGTTTATATGTTAACTCTAAGATTTCTAAAGTGCTGCGGAATATGTTGGCACTATGTAAATAAAATGTATTATTATTATTATTGTTATTAAGGCCTTTGGTAAGAAATGGACCAAAGATGGCAAACATCGGGACCATTGTTAGTCTCCAGCTGCCATAACAACCCATCTCACCCCTGTGATCATGTCACAAGGGGGCCGAAGGAACTTATTATGTGAATACAAACCCCATTGATGTCGTGGTTGCTATTGACTGCTGCATCTAAGGTTAGATTCACACCTGCACCTGGATTCTGTTCGGGGATTCCTTCCCCGAATCCGCTTGAATTTTTCTTTATTTTTTGGGAGGAAACCAGGCAAACCCCATTATAGTCTAAGGGGGTCCACGGGTTTCTGCGAGTAACTACTTTTTTTTTTTTTTAATGTAGATTGTGAGCCCACACAGAGCTCACAATGTACATTTTTTTCCCTATCAGTATGTCTTTTTTTGGAATATGGGATGGAAATCCATGCAAACACAGGGAGAACATACAAACTCCTTACAGATGATTTTTGACCCTTGGTGGGATTTGAAGGACCAGGACCCCAGCGCTGCAAGGCTACAGTGCTAACCACTGAGCCACCGTGTGACCCCTGAGTAACCACTTTTTAAGCAGATTGGGTTTCCGTTTTTCAGGTCTCTAAAGAACAGAAACCCGAGCGCAGGTGAGAATCTAGTGTAAGAAAGTAAACACCTACGAATTGTGCTATCACTGTCCGCAGCCATTAGCAGGAACCCAGCTATCAGGTCAGTAGGGTGACAGCTCAAAAAGAATCACGTACAGGTACGGTATTCTGCACTTACTGTCCCTCGCAGATGATGTGCATGGACGTCTTTCTGCCCTTCCTGTCTATGCCCAAATTATTGGCTGGTTTTGATAGCACTGCCCATGTCTGCACACAGGGCCATCGATAAAATATGGCTGTCACACTGACAGCTCAACCCAGTATTCTCACTGGGAACTGAAATAATCAATTTCCCATGACTAGAAAACCTATACACACTGTTCTTATTGAATAAATTACTCTATAGGACCATTACAGGTTCATAAGGATTCTAAGTATATTTATAGACATAGATATGTACGTCTCGCAGTACATAAATATGTGGCATACATAAGTGTGAAAATGGGAAGTAGTCACTCATGACACCGCTTGGCTGTAAGTGGATAAGGTAATAGAATGTTAAAATATCAGATATGATCTATGGCTTCTACATATGAGCTGAAGGAATGGTTAACATTACACTGTTTGGGTCGGAGAGCTAAAAAAACATAGATTGACATGACGTACTAAATAGACTGCTGTTACGGTTCAGTGTGTATATATAAAAATAATAATTAACACAAACAGAACCGCTAAACTGCAGAGCACTGCAGCGAGGTCCACAGGCCCAGATGGGTGGCCGTATGCCTGAATATGAACCACCAGTTAAACTGCACTGGCAGTGATGTTGTGCGGCACCAATGTGAACAGGCAGCAAGAGACTCTCTCCAGTTAACTTCACTGGGAAAGCGTGCCTGTGTATAGCAGTTTTGACTGAAGCCAAATGAAGCCTTGCAAGAAGCACCTGCTAATTACAGCAGAGGAACCAGGCCCTAGCATATGCTTCACTCTGCTGCAAAGCAAGACTGCCAGGGGTTAACTTCACTCCTGGTCAGTAACACAAAGAACTCCTTAACCCGCTAGGAGCTGTAATGCAATTAGACAGTGAATGGGCTTTACTGATTCTCACTGGCAGAGCCAAGGAATCCTAAACTTGGTCCCTAGACAGCTCCTACCATTCACAGGAACCTGGCCCTAACCTCCTGTCTCAAGGTATTTCCAGACAAAGTGTGAGCACCGGGCAGGCGTCGGCTCACACTATATATAGGCTAGTCCCCGCCCAACAGGGGCGGTGGCATGACGTCACTGATCATGCTCAGTATGGCAAAAATGGGACTTAGCCTCTGAGCGGCCCCAAAATGTCTGAGCATGCTCAGTAGGGAAAGAATGGAACTTAGCCTCTGAGAGGCTCCAAAATGTCTGAGCATGCTCAGTGGGCCGAAAGCTGGACTTAGACTCCAGACACCTCACTGCACAACCCCGAGGGCGAGGTTTGGATTGGCCCGCAGGTGGCGCTATGTGCTGGACGGGAAGCCTGTGGGACCCCATCCTAACAACTGCTATGATATTGGTGTGTACTAATATGTATGATGTATGTAATTGTCTATCTATCTATCTATCTATCTATCTATCTATCTATCTATCTAGCTAGCTGTCTCCTATCTATCTATCTATCTATCTATCTATCTATCCATCTCCTATCTATCTATCTATCTATCTATCTATCTATCCATCTCCTATCTATCTATCTATCTATCTATCTATCTATCTATCTATCTATCTACTCCTTTATATATTAAAGGTACACCATAAAAGGAGATTTATGAGGATGATTTATAATGTCAGAAGGTGCACCTAATTTGTGAGGGGGTGCACTCTCCACCAGGCTGTATGTCTGCACTGAAATCTAGCTGACAGATTTTAGGGATCATTTACGTCAGTCAACTGGGGTAAATGATCATAAATCACACACATACACCTTGCCACATCCCCTTCAAAGAAAGTGGGAAAATTCACAAGGTTTTGTAGAAAAAAACAATTTATGCAAAAAATTGCAGCTTTTTTAAGCCTTCTACTCCAGAAAACAGGTGATAATCCTCCCTCTATGTGTCTTTTTTTGTGTATATGAGTTACACGGGTGCAGAAAAGAGCCCCCCGCTTTAGTGGTTTAGACACTACCATGTGTAACATAATGGTCCAACCATTTGAATGGGCAACTTGTAACAATACATGATGTCACAGGTGTCAAGCAGGTGTGTGCCCATTGCATTGTGCCAGATTTGACTTCAAGGTAGAATATTCCCTGGTCACTACCACACAAATATCTCCAATAGCAGGAGCAGACGCCACACTAGTCAGCGTCACCAGGATGCGGTACAAAATCGGAAAAGCAGAAAATGCAGTCAGGTAGGCGGAGGTCAGGGCTGGTGGGTTTTAGATGGTAGATAGGGAGAAGGTTAGGGAGAAAACAAGCCTGGTGGTTACTGGATCAGACAGAACTGCAGAACACCTTTACCCAGTACGAGAATCTAAAATGACCTCCAACCCAGAATGAAGGGGGAAACTCCTTTAAATCGAATGGGGCATCAATGGATAGACTGAGGCCTGACAGTATGTGTGTGCTGGCCCTTTAAAGCAGCAAAGGTCAGAGCACACCTGCTATAGAGTTAGCCCTAGAAATCCCTGTAAACTGGAATCTGCGACAGCTGGGAAAAGAGAGAAGAGGAAGGGAGTAGGGGAGGCCAAGCAGACCATTGGGGCGGCCAGGTGGAGCAGGAGGAGATGAGAGCAGAATGCCGACTATGGCACATATTCCCATGTGTGCACAGAACGTCCCCCTATAGGGGGAGAAAATCCAGATCCACACAATGAACCGGTCCTCACAGCACCTTCATTTTTGGAGAAGTTTTCCCAGTTGACCTTACCAAACTTACCCAACGACTCCACCAACAATACAAAAATGTATCATCTATGATATAGTGAAATAGATGCCCTTTCTAATAAAGCATCGCTCCTATCTCATATTCATAGGCACCTCCATAGTCACCGTTACTACAACCTAAGAGTGAAGGCGATGAGAAGCTTTCAACTTCACTAGAGACCTGCAAACCTGATCATGGAAAACATTTACAGCTTTACAAATTTATTTTCCTCTTGTTCCCATAAAAATGTTTTACTGTAGCAGAGTTCAGGGAAGGAGCAACATATTGTTATCCATATTGTGCATTAAAATGTGATGTCTACATGTGTGAGAAGGTGAAAGGTCAATAAAGAGAAATGGCTTTCCCATCTGTGTCCTGTGACAGGAGTTGTACTTTGGGGATATAAAGTCAGTAAGCAGCAGGAAAGGCAGCCACAGTTCAGAAATTGTAACTGTCCACGGGCAAGTGGAAAGCAATGTTATCTTACATTTCTCTGTCCTCGCGCTCATTTATCATATGGAAAAATCCAAAGGGATACATTCTTTATTTAAAGTAACTTTCTTGACTAATCGTAACTCGGTTTGGAGCTGCTGCTTGACAAGCAGCGAGTTATGGAAAGAAACATAACTCATTGTGTCATTGCTAGCAAGCTTTGAACATTGTAGGGTACACCAGGGACGGCCAGTGACCTCCAGTGAGCAGACTGCACATTTCACTGTCTATCAAGAAATAGAGCCTTTTTATTTCATCACGTATCAGCAAAAATATGGTAGGTATAAAGTGATGTACCCCGAAAGGGAATAGGTAACCCAGGGAGTAGATACTTAACAGTGATTTATTACCGTTATTATTTATTTATTTATTATTATTATTATTATTATTATTATTATTTTTCTTCATTGATATTTATTTTTATTTGTATTATTATTTATATTATTAGCATCCTTTATATTATTATTATTAGTAGTAGTATTTATATTATTATCATTACTACCATTATTATATTATAATAATTAGTATTTATTGGTTATTATTGTTATTATTATTATTATTATTATTATTATTTATATTATTATCCTATTATTGTTATTCATAATATTCATATTCATCATTCATATTATCATTAATATTATCATATTATAATATTATTTATCGTTAATTATTATTAAAAAATAATTAAAACCAGATATTGGAATTTATCACTTTTTCTAATGTTTTTATTTTCTGATTTTTTTTTTGTTCTATTTTCTGTACATTATTATGGGGCGGCCATCTTGTCTCAGCGTGTAACAGCATTTAGTGATACGCTTTACAGCACAGCCATGGCCATAGGCAGCAAGAGCCTGAAGCCAAATCTTTGAGGTCTGTGGGAGAGTTTTCTAGATATGCTGTGTGTAGGAAAAGGGAGAAATAAACTGTGACATCATCTATTGTTGGTAGTGGTTACAATAATGGGTGATATGTGTGTAATCTATTATTGGTGTGGTAGCTCAGTGGGTAGCTTTGCAGCACTGAGTCCTAGGTTCAAATCCTGCCAAGGACAACATCTGCAAGGAGTTTGTATGTTCTCCCCGTGTTTGCGTGGGTTTCTTCCCACACACCAAAGACATACTGATAGGGAATGTAAATTGTGAGCCCTATATGGGACAGTGACTGACAATATCTGTAAAGTGCTGTGGAATATGATGGTGCTATATAAGCAGTGCCGCACCTCCCATGAGGCGACCTGAAGCGAGCGCTTCAGGCGGCACTATGCCAGGGCCTCAGGGAGGGCGGCATTTTTGCTAACCTAAGCCAGTCCAGGACAAGCTGTCCTGGACTGGCTTATCACCGAGCGGTGGTTTGGGGAGGCCACTGGAGCAGCGCTGCTCCAGCAGCCTCCCCTCACGCTCAGGCAGAGAGCAGGCAGTCTTCGGGCCTACTCTCTGCCGGCGAACGGGGCTAAGCCCCGCCCCCTCACTCGGCCACGCCCCCGATCCGTCCGGCCATGCCCCTGATCCACCCGGTCACGCCCCCGATCCGCCCCCTCCTCCTGGCGGGGGGGGGGGGGGGGGGCAGCTTTCTGCAGTTAGCCTCGGGTGGCGAAAGGAGCAGGCTCACCCCTGTATATAAGTAAGCATAATAATAATAACATTGGTGTTCTTTTCTATTGTAATCCTTTCTGTTTTGTCTATGATGTAAATTAGGTGACTGTTGGACTTCCGAATTGGTCATTCTAATATTTGGCTTAGTTGCCAGAGTGACAATTGCAGGATTTAGTAGATTTTTTTTTAAATATACAGATAGTGATATGGAAATGTTTTGAAACATTATCAAAAGTTCTTTAAAAATATACATAAAACAAAACAATAGGTAATTTTCTAGTTATACATTCTTGTTAAATCTCACACAACATGATGTCTCCCTAATAATGTGAACATAGCAGAAAACACAAATTATAGCAAATGACTACCAATTTATGGAATGAACATTTCACTTTCTTCTAAAGGGAATTTGCCCCAAGTGTCCTATCTGCTGTATGTTATAGAGCAGCAGGAACGAAGGAAATCGATACATAGGTTTGTGGGAAAAGGTTCGGTAGGACTCCCATTATATTCCTTTTATTTCCTTCACTTTCTATGTTGGGAGTCCAGGGGGCGGTTTTACTCAGTGATGCTCAGCTATATCTGTATACTGACTCATGTTGGGTTTGCCGTCGCTGATTCGTTGTACCTACTGGATTATTAAAGCCAGAATGAACAGGGATTCCAATGAATGTGATACAGATTTTTTCCCGCACACACTAGATATCAATCTGGACAGTTCCTCACATTTTACATCATGAATCATCAATATGGCTAATATAGCTTATAATCTAATTTTTATGGCTATCTAAATGAGTGGATACTTTGATGTATTGTATTAGATTTCCATTATTAAAATCAGATCTCGTAGGGTGGGATGATTGTGCGCTGCATAATATGCTTTGCTATAACAGTTACTGCTTGTCACAAAATGAGAGGGACAGAATCCTTGAACTGAGAGACCTTGGTTTAACACTCCAATTGATCGATATGCACCTAGGCCAAGATGTCCCTATTGTTCAGCGTTGCTCGTCCTGTTGGTTGGGAACAGAATGACGAATTGGAATGACAGTAAGAGGTGCATGGAGGTGAACGTCAGCAGGGATGGATTATCTGGTTGGAAGAATAACACCTAGTGATCCATTCTGTACTGCAAGTGAAAATGGACATCACTTCCCAAACTTATGCTAGTCAAACAGTTTGTATTGAAACCATCAAACGTCATTTACATAACATTGGACTACAAACCAATTGTCCAGCTACAGTGTTCCATTGACTTCTCACCACCGCTCTCAAAGGCTATCATGGTGCACAGCAAGACGGCAGTGGAGGCTGGAATAAAGGTCTGTTCTTGTCCTTGATGTCTTGTTTTAGATAAAATGATAACAGGAGATTGGTCTGTAGACAATATGGGCAACGCCATGAAGAGGCCTTCACAAGGGAATGTTACACTATTCCGACTTCCAGGATTATAGTGGGGTGACTCCTCTAGTCTACATTTCTGATTCCCATCAAGCACATCTGGGATGTCATTGGTCAACAATTACAAAGACAATTGCCAAAAGTCAATCTTGATGTTCTGTGTGCCCAGGCGTGGCATCGCATACCCCAAACAACCATCCCTAGCCTCATTGATAGCATGCCAAGGCATGTAGGTGCATGGACTTCTGCAGGTGTCAATCATTTTTTATACTGAATAAATCAAGATGTTCCTTTTGTTTTATCATTAGTAGAGATGAGCGAACACTAAAATGTCCGAGGTTCGAAATCCGATTCGAACAGCCGCACACTGTTCGACTGTTCGAACGGATTTCGAACCCCATTATAGTCTATGGGGGGAAATGCTCGTTTCAGGGGTACGCAAAATTCGATAAAATTATACTTACCAAGTCCACGAGTGACAGTCGGGCTGGATTCTCCTTGAAGTCTTCTCCCGGCGCAGCGCCCCCGCAGCATCTTCCGGCTGTAATTCACTCTGCCTAGGCATCGGGGCCTAGGCAGAGCCGACTGTGCATGCGAGGTAAGAGAAGGTAAGAGAAGAACCAGCGTTGATTGGCAGAATGTATAGCATTCTGCCAATCAATGCTGGTTCTGCATCAAACCTTAAACTTCGAACAGCTAGTAGTGTTCGATCGAGTACGAGTATTTTGAATACCGTAGTATTCGATCGAACACCTACTCGATCGAACACTACTCGCTCATCTCTAATCATTAGCATATCAGTAACATGTCTATCAATCCTGTGATTTCCATAATTCCAAAATGTGTCCTTCTTCATGTTGCAATTTCAATGTTGAGTGTATTTTTGGTTCTCTTATTTGGGTAGAGCTTTAGATGGGTGGTTAGGACTAATCTGAATCTCCATATATGTTATTTTATTGCTCATATGGTGTGGCCGCAACGACAACCTTTTTTTTTAACCTTTTTGCTGAGTCCTGCATGTCTTAAAATGTTTTTAAGGCCTTATGAACAAGACTGAAGGGGGGGTCGAATGTAATGCACTTGGATGACATCTGAGAGTGATCTGAGAGCCTCCAGTCCTATTTCCCTTATTTATATAGGGGTTTCTGTTCTGAACCTGTTTCACGGAGCATGATAGGATCTGCTCTATAACTATCAGGACGGAATGGAACGGAGCATCGTAACCCTTGGGCCTCGGCGTGCACACTCGGTTGTGTGTATTTTGATGCCTCTTGTCCTTATACAAGAAAGCACATATCCCATTACTAGGCGCTCTTTCTGTATGTGTTACCCATTTTCCATTTCCATTGGGCTGTGAGATTGTGTATTCTGGCAGTGGGCTCTTAAGACCTCCACTGTCTTACTGACATGTCTGAATATACGTCAGTATGGGCATTTAGTTTGTTTACCTCCCCTTAGCGTTATTACCTGGGGTATATGTACCTTTAGTTCACACACAATAAAATGCCTAATGCAAATACTTTTTTTCAGATGAGCCGAGATAAACTTGAGCAAAACCCCAGTATTTGTAGGCTGGATATTTGCCAAAAACTAAGGAAATGTCATCAGTGATTTTAGCTAGAAGAGGAAATTAGCCCTGTGTTGGCAGTTTATAGTTCTCTTTATTTGTTAGTTTGCCAGAATTAGTTATATCCTTAAAATTAAAATAGACTTTGGCAGACAGACTGAATGGGACTTGAAATTTTTTTCCTCGCAGAGCAGAAAGTAGATTTCTGCTAAACCTGCACCTGGTTCATTCAGACCCATTGGGACAATTTTTAGGAAATACTTTGGAAAGATAAGCAAACATATTTGGACAAATCCACCTAGTGCAGACAGTTCTAAGTGAGTATTTAAGCAGTATCTTGGAAGTGACTCGGCTGCAGACGTCAGATAAAGCCAATCAAAATTCCTATTAGAAGTCAATAAAGCATATTATATTAGGGAAACTGGCCTCAAATTCTATCCCAGCTCCAATATTGGACAGCACAGTGCGTGTAACTGCCATAGACATTAGACTGTTGCGGGTAAAATCTGCCAATTGGAGTAGCACCATCTGCCAATGGGTGGAACAGGCCATCGCCTAAGGACTTCTAATAGTACAAGTGGCTTAAACTATAGTTTTTGACCACTAAAATGGCTTAAACTACATAAAGATATAGCTAGAGCAACCATGTGGTCTTGGATGACACCTCATTTTGATCTCAGGGACACTTTTCCTCTTTGTAGCTGGTGTTGGAAGTCTTAGAGTAAGTTCACATGGTGTAATTTGGAGAAGAATTTTGAGGCAGTCTTCTGGCCCTGTAGAACTCACTGCTGAAAGCTGGAGCCAAGCTTCGGTTATAAATATATGAGGTCTCAAAGGTGGTTTCCATGGTGATTGACTTGCAGAAAATGTTGCAATATCGAGCAGGATGTTTCTCTTTTCAGCGTGCTGGAAAGAAAACTGTCCATCACTGCCTCCTATTGGCTAGTATTTGGAGATCATTTTAAGGCAGAAAATATGTGAACAGACCTTGACATGCAATACTCGCTGGGAGAAATGTATGCACATAAGGTCACCTATATAAGGAAAAAATAATGGACAATGTTACTAATTACAGATGAGCGAGTAGTACTCGATCGAGTAGGTATTCGATTGAATACTACGGTATTCGAAATACTCGTACTCGACCGAGTACCACTCGCTATTCGAATGGAAAAGTTCGATGCAGAACCAGCATTGATTGGCCGAATGCTATACAGTCAGCCAATCAACGCTGGTTCTTCTCCTACCTTTAGAAGTCTTCTCTGTGCAGCTTCCCCGCGGCGTCTTCCGGCTCTGAATTCACTCCGCCAGGCATCGGGTCTGGGCAGAGCTGACTGTGCATGCCGGCTTGTAGTGCGGACATGCGCAGTCGGCTCTGCCCAGGCCAGATGCCTGGCGGAGTGAATTCAGAGCCGGAAGATGCTGCGGGGACGCTGCAAGGAGAAGACTTCTCGGAGGATCCAGCCCGACCCTCACTTGTGGACTTGGTAAGTATAATTTGATCGAATGTTGTCTACCCCTGAAACGAGCATTTTCCCCCCATAGACTATAATAGGGTTCAATATTCAATTCGAGTAGTCAAACATTGAGGGGCTACTCGAAACGAATATCGAATCTCGAACATTTTACTGTTCACTCATCTCTATTACTAATACTGTCTAAGCTTTAGTGCAAACCTGGACTTGACAGTCATAAACAGTGCCATGTCTAACCCATTAATAAGTAAGTCAATATCTGATCCATTAATCTTCCTTAAAACATTGAGTGAACATTCATCAGCCATCTTTGCTCATATTCTTCGATGTTCCATTCCCTGTTACCCCTAGCCAAAGTTTGCGAAGTAACTGAAAACCGGGTGTTACTCAACCGATCAGGATCAAACTGTACAGAGACACTCCCCTTTGCATGGTGAATGGTAACACCCAGCTGTCAATTTATTCATGAATTTCCATAAGGAATAACAGGAAAACGGCTAAATTATAACAAAAGATGTTCCAGAATAGACATACAAGGATTTACTGAACCGGGTATGTCAGGAGAGGTTACATGGTTATAAGATGCTTTAATGCATTTTCCATATTGAAAACTGAATAGTTGATGGTGTCTCCAGTAGGTCTTGAGACTGGTTTGGATGGATGAGGTGGTCCTATGGAGAGACCGCTCTGATATCTAGAGTTACATCAGAAGAGGATCTGGCAAGACAATTGACACTTCACCACCGCGATGCTGTGTTATTAACTGTAACTTTTTAATCTTCTGTCTGATGTTTTTATAGTGTCCTATAAGTGATTGCCAAAGTCAGGGCGGTTTCACATGTATTATATATTAAGTGTCTTGCCACCCAGAGAATTATTTACACATATGATCTTACTTTCACACATGACACCAATTTAAAACAGCCCAAAATCCTTTGCAACCAAAGAATTCTTCTGAAGTCGGGCTAATACAAATATAAAAATGTAAAACTGTCCTGCATCGCTCGCCGCAGAATAAATGCTGAAACGTGGATAAATAAATCATTACTGTCACGCTCTATTTTCAGTACCAGGGCAACTCCATAATGAAAATAATAATAGTCATTCGGCTTTATTTGAGTTGTGTCACCAGAGATGTGCTGAAGCCCTAAAGACAAGTTCATGCGTAGGTCCAATAGTTCCAGGGATACTAAAGACTTGGCCCATTTTCAGGTTAGATTTAGTTTAGCTATTCATTAGACGATCTGTATGAAGTTTAATGGACGGTGGAATACATTGGAGCACAATGAGAAAGTATTAATATAATAAACAATGATTCAGAAACCCCCAAAGAGCATTCGCTCATAAAACTCCACAAAATGAATTGTAACAGATCACAAAACGGACAGGATTGTGATGAAGAGAGGACATAGAGGGAAGATAAAGTCATCACTGGAGATGCATCAAGAAGTGATCATGTGAAAGATAACATACTTAAAAAACAGTAATAAGGCACAAACTGGATAAATAACTCAAGGTCTTGTTAGTTATCACATTCACATTATACAATACATCATCCACCAATCCATTTTTTTCTTTGTTTGGCACTATGGGTCCTCTAAAAATGAGTTTGGAATTTATTTTTAGAATGGCCTAATGGGCAGAATTTCCATTCATGAGGTTGACCCTTCCATAACATTACACATGGCCAAGTCCACATCCATTATGGAGAAAGGAATATGGCAACTTACATAGTCTCTGCTTCTGTCCAATCATGTATGAAGATAACGGATCCAGTTTTAATATTACAAACTACATAAGTGACCTCATTCTATGATTGAAACCCCAGACATAAAGAGAGTGTAACGTCTTTGCCTGTTCGGGTCTCCGCGCCACCCTTCTTTGCTTAGTGTTTTTCATTTCACTGTGTTAACACTGTTCTATCTCAGTAATTGAATTTCCACCACACCCGTCTCCTGCACCTTGTTTCTCTCTGTTCATCAAATGGTTAATTCTAGTCTGGTCTGTATGATTGACAGCCTGTCTTCCAATCAAGTCTAGGGCTGGTCTTGGGCTTTCTATATACAGGCCATCATCCCATACAGGCTTGCTGGCTATTGAGACTCTGTCCTTAGACTTTGTCCCTGCTAAGCTCCTCTATCTGATTCTATTATTACTACCTCTGACCTCTGGCTTTCACTATTGACTGTTCTCTTGGATTTTGACTCTGTACTGCATTGTTTGTCTGTTACAGGACCCATGGCTAGCTGACCTGCCTGCCTTTTGTGTTGTTTGTCTTGTCTGTGTTTTGTGTTGTCACCTTTACAGGAAGGGCTTTGTCAACCAGTTGTCCTCTGCCGCCTAGGATAGTGAGGCAAGCAGGTAGGGACAGCGGTGGGTTCAGCTTAGGGCTCACTGTCTTGTTGTGTCCCTTCCTCCAGGGTTCACCAGCAGCTACTGGGGAATTGCTCCTATTGCATTTCCCTTACAGAGAGCTTGTGTTTTGTGGTGTGAGTTATAATTTTGAGCAATTCTATCATTACTTGGTACTTCATCAAATGAATAGGGTCAAAAAATATTTGAATTGGTATCCTTTACAAAAATATTCTTGTATCCAAATACTTTATTGCCGTTTTGGTGCCCCCTTCATGTTCTCCTGAATTCCGCTCAGAAAGTCTACCTATTATTAGAGATGAGCGAACAGTGTTCTATCGAACACATGTTCGATCGGATATCAGGGTGTTCGCCATGTTCGAATCGAATCGAACACCACGTGGTAAAGTGCGCCAAAATTCGATTCCCCTCCCACCTTCCCTGGCGCCTTTTTTGCACCAATAACAGCGCAGGGGAGGTGGGACAGGAACTACGACACTGGGGGCATTGAAAAAAATTGGAAAAAGTCATTGGCTGCCGAAATCAGGTGACCTCCATTTTAGACGAATAGTGGATTTCAAATCCGGGTCATATGAGAATGTGAACTTTGTGACTATGAGACAGGGATAGCTGTACAGGCAGGGATAGCTAGGGATAACCTTTATTTAGGGGGGAATGTTATTAAAAATAACTTTTTGGGGCTCTATCGGGTGTGTAATTGTGATTTTTGTGAGATAAACTTTTTCCCATAGGGATGCATTGGCCAGCGCTGATTGGCCGAATTCCGTACTCTGGCCAATCAGTGCTGGCCAATGCATTCTATTAGCTTGATGAAGCAGAGTGTGCACAAGGGTTCAAGCGCACCCTCGGCTCTGATGTAGCAGAGCCGAGGCTGCACAAGGGTTCAAGCGCACCCTCGGCTCTGATGTAGGAGAGCCGAGGGTGCACTTGAACCCTTGTGCACCCTCAGCTCTGCTACATCAGAGCCGAGGGTGCGCTTGAACCCTTGTGCACACTCTGCTTCATCAAGCTAATAGAATGCATTGGCCAGCGCTGATTGGCCAATGTATTCTATTAGCCTGATGAAGTAGAGCTGAATGTGTGTGCTAAGCACACACATTCAGCTCTACTTCATCGGGCTAATAGAATGCATTGGCCAGCGCTGATTGGCCAGAGTACGGAACTCGACCAATCAGCGCTGGCTCTGCTGGAGGAGGCGGAGTCTAAGATCGCTCCACACCAGTCTCCATTCAGGTCCGACCTTAGACTCCGCCTCCTCCGGCAGAGCCAGCGCTGATTGGCCGAATTCCGTACTCTGGCCAATCAGCACTGGCTAATGCATTGTATTGGCTTGATGAAGCAGTGCTGAATGTGTGTGCTTAGCACACACATTCAGCTCTACTTCATCGGGCTAATAGAATGCATTGGCCAATCAGCGCTGGCCAATGCATTCTATTAGCGTGAACTGAGTTTGCACAGGGGTTCTAGTGCACCCTCGGCTCTGCTACATCAGATTGCTACATCTGATGTAGCAGTGCCGAGTGTGCATCAGATGTGTAGTTGAGCAAAACTGACTCAGCACTGCTAAGTCTGCATTCGCATAGGAATGCATTGGCCAGCCTTCGGCCAATCAGCGCTGGCTCTGCCGGAGGAGGCGGAGTCTAAGGTCGGACCTGAATGGAGACTGGTGTGGAGCGATCTTAGACTCCGCCTCCTCCAGCAGAGCCAGCGCTGATTGGCCGAATTCCGTACTCTGGCCAATCAGCACTGGCTAATGCATTGTATTGGCTTGATGAAGCAGTGCTGAATGTGTGTGCTTAGCACACACATTCAGCTCTACTTCATCGGGCTAATAGAATGCATTGGCCAGCGCTGATTGGCCGAATTCCGTACTCTGGCCAATCAGTGCTGGCCAATGCATTCTATTAGCTTGATGAAGCAGAGTGTGCACAAGGGTTCAAGCGCACCCTCGGCTCTGATGTAGGAGAGCCGAGGGTGCACTTGAACCCTTGTGCACCCTCAGCTCTGCTACATCAGAGCCGAGGGTGCGCTTGAACCCTTGTGCACACTCTGCTTCATCAAGCTAATAGAATGCATTGGCCAGCGCTGATTGGCCAATGTATTCTATTAGCCTGATGAAGTAGAGCTGAATGTGTGTGCTAAGCACACACATTCAGCTCTACTTCATCGGGCTAATAGAATGCATTGGCCAGCGCTGATTGGCCAGAGTACGGAACTCGACCAATCAGCGCTGGCTCTGCTGGAGGAGGCGGAGTCTAAGATCGCTCCACACCAGTCTCCATTCAGGTCCGACCTTAGACTCCGCCTCCTCCGGCAGAGCCAGCGCTGATTGGCCGAAGGCTGGCCAATGCATTCCTATGCGAATGCAGAGACTTAGCAGTGCTGAGTCAGTTTTGCTCAACTACACATCTGATGCACACTCGGCACTGCTACATCAGATGTAGCAATCTGATGTAGCAGAGCCGAGGGTGCACTAGAACCCCTGTGCAAACTCAGTTCACGCTAATAGAATGCATTGGCCAGCGCTGATTGGCCAATGCATTCTATTAGCCCGATGAAGTAGAGCTGAATGTGTGTGCTAAGCACACACATTCAGCACTGCTTCATCACGCCAATACAATGCATTAGCCAGTGCTGATTGGCCAGAGTACGGAATTCGGCCAATCAGCGCTGGCTCTGCTGGAGGAGGCGGAGTCTAAGATCGCTCCACACCAGTCTCCATTCAGGTCCGACCTTAGACTCCGCCTCCTCCAGCAGAGCCAGCGCTGATTGGCCGAATTCCGTACTCTGGCCAATCAGCACTGGCTAATGCATTGTATTGGCTTGATGAAGCAGTGCTGAATGTGTGTGCTTAGCACACACATTCAGCTCTACTTCATCGGGCTAATAGAATGCATTGGCCAGCGCTGATTGGCCGAATTCCGTACTCTGGCCAATCAGCACTGGCTAATGCATTGTATTGGCTTGATGAAGCAGTGCTGAATGTGTGTGCTTAGCACACACATTCAGCTCTACTTCATCGGGCTAATAGAATGCATTGGCCAATCAGCGCTGGCCAATGCATTCTATTAGCGTGAACTGAGTTTGCACAGGGGTTCTAGTGCACCCTCGGCTCTGCTACATCAGATTGCTACATCTGATGTAGCAGTGCCGAGTGTGCATCAGATGTGTAGTTGAGCAAAACTGACTCAGCACTGCTAAGTCTGCATTCGCATAGGAATGCATTGGCCAGCCTTCGGCCAATCAGCGCTGGCTCTGCCGGAGGAGGCGGAGTCTAAGGTCGGACCTGAATGGAGACTGGTGTGGAGCGATCTTAGACTCCGCCTCCTCCAGCAGAGCCAGCGCTGATTGGCCGAATTCCGTACTCTGGCCAATCAGCACTGGCTAATGCATTGTATTGGCTTGATGAAGCAGTGTTGAATGTGTGTGCTTAGCACACACATTCAGCTCTACTTCATCGGGCTAATAGAATGCATTGGCCAATCAGCGCTGGCCAATGCATTCTATTAGCGTGAACTGAGTTTGCACAGGGGTTCTAGTGCACCCTCGGCTCTGCTACATCAGATTGCTACATCTGATGTAGCAGTGCCGAGTGTGCATCAGATGTGTAGTTGAGCAAAACTGACTCAGCACTGCTAAGTCTGCATTCGCATAGGAATGCATTGGCCAGCCTTCGGCCAATCAGCGCTGGCTCTGCCGGAGGAGGCGGAGTCTAAGGTCGGACCTGAATGGAGACTGGTGTGGAGCGATCTTAGACTCCGCCTCCTCCAGCAGAGCCAGCGCTGATTGGCCGAATTCCGTACTCTGGCCAATCAGCACTGGCTAATGCATTGTATTGGCTTGATGAAGCAGTGCTGAATGTGTGTGCTTAGCACACACATTCAGCTCTACTTCATCGGGCTAATAGAATGCATTGGCCAATCAGCGCTGGCCAATGCATTCTATTAGCGTGAACTGAGTTTGCACAGGGGTTCTAGTGCACCCTCGGCTCTGCTACATCAGATTGCTACATCTGATGTAGCAGTGCCGAGTGTGCATCAGATGTGTAGTTGAGCAAAACTGACTCAGCACTGCTAAGTCTGCATTCGCATAGGAATGCATTGGCCAGCCTTCGGCCAATCAGCGCTGGCTCTGCCGGAGGAGGCGGAGTCTAAGGTCGGACCTGAATGGAGACTGGTGTGGAGCTATCTTAGACTCCGCCTCCTCCAGCAAAGCCAGCGCTGATTGGTCGAGTTCCGTACTCTGGCCAATCAGCACTGGCCAATGCATTTCTATGGGGAAAAGTTAGCTTGCGAAAATCGCAAACTGACAGGGATTTCCATGAAATAAAGTGACTTTTATGCCCCCAGACATGCTTCCCCTGCTGTCCCAGTGTCATTCCAGGGTGTTGGTATCATTTCCTGGGGTGTCATAGTGGACTTGGTGACCCTCCAGACACGAATTTGGGTTTCCCCCTTAACGAGTTTATGTTCCCCATAGACTATAATGGGGTTCGAAACCCATTCGAACACTCGAACAGTGAGCGGCTGTTCGAATCGAATTTCGAACCTCGAACATTTTAGTGTTCGCTCATCTCTACCTATTATATTTTGTGCTGGTGAGAACATTTGCTTTTTTATTGGCTGGTCTGCACAATAGCTTGAATCACTCATCTGCCTCTATGTATGAAGAGAGTAAGCTACTGACCAGTTGCATTTGTTTCTGGTGGAGGCTATCCATCATGGTTGTGCCGCTGCAGTCAATCCAAGGTGAGCCACATTGTCCTAGTCTTGCCTATATTTGAATTTTTATTGTTTTATTTTTAGAAAAACTATGAAAACCTAGAAGGGTATTGGTCAGCAGTCACAGATGAGGGATACACACTCACTTCACGCTAAGAAAAATGTATTCTTGATTTTTGGATTCAGCCTTGGTTCTAGTTAGATATTTACTAGACATGAAACATGATGAAACAAAATCTATACCAGGATCCTCATCTCCCATGTCTCAGTTATCAAACTGGTGTCCCCTTACGTGTCACCCATTCCTAAATCTATACCCCCTGATTACCGCTCCAATCAAGTAAGTGCTGACTGTATAGACAATGGCTTGGATAAGATCCCAATATCTTACCTAGCAGCCCCAGGCTACGATATTTCACTCCGCACCCTGCCTGTACGAAGATGACTTCCACTCCATCTCATCCTAATGTTATCCTAATTTACTGTAAGGTCCATTGCCGTCTATACAGTACAATTCTTCTTGGCAGGTGACAACATATGACATCATTTTGCTCCATACTAATCGCCATTAAATCCATCAACAGCAGCACCAGTCTGAGGCGCAGTTATTTGACCCGACATAGAGGAAACCAGCAGTAAACCATTAATGGCCAGTGAAACATTTTTGGCAACATATTTATAAGGGAGATCAATTTTAATTTACTTCACCTCTCAAGTGTGCAATGCATAGGAAAGATTTATCACAGCAGAGGTACAACCTCGGAGCCTGTAGGGTTTGCATTAACTCCATTTTAAGATCACTGAATTGGAGTAATCTGCACACCAATTTGCTCTACAGTCCCAAAGGAAGGAAGTTGTTGATTTTGGCACTATTTACTTTTCCTGCAAACAAATGCAAAATTTTCCAGACCGGCTGGTTCATAAAATCACTTGAGAGTAGGGGAAAAAAAAATACTGCCCTAGGCAACATTAGCATTTTGTTGTGTTTAAGGGAACACTTCAACGCGACTCACAGCTGTTTTGGGATAATCCGCAGAGTCAAGAAAATTCACTAAGTGAACAGAGAACCCTGTCAGGTCTTTCAGCAAGTATAGCGAGGATTTCTGTAGGAAAACAACATCAAGATGCTAACCCCAACACAACGAACAGATGTACATACATATTATATAGATGCCGTGTATCATGTTAAATTCTGATTTAGCAATTATTTATATGACGTGACCATTAATAAGTCCCCGTACTGGGAATTGTTGTGTCTGTGATACAAAAATAATCAGATACTGTGCAGTGTTTTTCTTTAGCATTTTTATGTACTATAGATTTTTTACATACATATAAGAGCAGATTTATTAACACTGTCTTATCTATTCTGCCCTTGAAAAGTGAAAGTCGCCTTGTGATTTCTGTTGGCAACTTAGACCTCTTGTCCATGATGGTGAAAAATGGTCAATTTTGTAGCATTGAATTCAATGTGTCCATTCACATGTCTGTTTTTTGCTAGTCCTTTTTTTAACAGCGGTCAAGAAAACTGACCAGCACTATCTTTGACCATTTTCAGGGACTTACAGATCCAATAGGAATCAATGGATCTGTTTTTAACTGTTGTATGGATTATCATTAGAGATGAGCGAGTAGTATTCGATCAAGTAGGTACTCGATCAAATACTACGGTATTCAAAATACTCGTACTCGATTGAGTACCACTCGCTATTCGAATGGAAAATTTCGATGCAGAACCAGCATTGATTGGCCGAATGCTATACAGTCGGTCAATCAACGCTGGTTCTTCTCCTACCTTTAGAAGTCTTCTCCGTGCAGCTTCCCCGTGGCGTCTTCCGGCTCTGAATTCACTCTGCCAGGCATCGGGCCTGGGCAGAGCCGACTGCGCATTCCCGCTTATAGTGTGGGCATGCGCAGTCGGCTCTGCCCAGGCCCGATGCCTGCAGAGTGAATTCAGAGCCGGAAGATGCCGCGGGGACGCTGCACGGAGAAGACCTCTCGGAGGATCCAGCCCGACCCTCACTCGTGGACTTGGTAAGTATAATTTGATCGAACGTTGCCTACCCCTGAAATGAGCATTCTCCCCTCATAGAGTATAATAGGGTTCGATATTCGATTCAAGTAGTCGAATATTGAGGGGCTACTCGAAACGAATATCGAATCTCAAACATTTTACTGTTTGCTCATCTCTAATTATCATCCATTTCATATGCATTAAAAATGGATCAGTGGGTTGGGTAAAAAAAAAAATAGATTGATTAAATTCATCCATTGTTTACACTTAGGTTGAGTTCACATGGGGTATTTTGAAGTGAATATGGCTTCAAAATCCTGACCAAAAAGATGGCTCCCATTGAATCAATCCCTCCTCCCCACTAGGCCCATTCATTGGGCCTAATCCAGAGTTGAGTGCGTGACTGGATGCTGGTGCACTGCATCGGCATCCAGTCGCGGCTACCCGGTTTTTGGTATGGAAACTGAGGCAGCCTCTGCCTCAGTTTCCAGACCAAAAAAAAACCTGTGTGCACTCAGCCTTACAGATAAGAATTAGTGCAAAACTGGAGACACTTGGCGGCCACAAACAGAAAACTGATGCAAAATGAACTTCAAAAATGGATCAGACGAACTTGAGTCTATTGAAGGATTAGTGAAAAAGGACAAAATTAGGGCCCGCTAAAATTGACCCTCAAAAAATTGGACACATGTATTGAAAATAATGGGCCATATTTATGAAGAGGCGTATATTGGTAGAGCCAGTAAGTACCTTCTTTTTTTTTTTATTTCTGGACACAACATATGTATTGTCATGAGGCTGAGCACCTGGACGGAACTTAGTCATTTAAGGATTGGATGTCCTGCTAGTTCCAGGAGTTAGTGGAGGAGAGTAAAGATGGTGCCAGGACTTATTTTCTCTTATAGTACCCGCATAGATTTCAGTGATCATGCGTGTCAGTAAACCTGGTGTCAATTGTCTTAAATATAGTGCAACTCCCTTGCCACTTTAGCATTCAGGAAAGTTGTGCACTCAGAATAGATTAGTCCCTGCAAAATCCTTGGTGAAACTGCTGTGAAGTACAGTAACAATGTAGTGGATGGGATTTAAAGAAACATCATACTCATATTGATGAAACAAACTCACAGCACAAAGTATTTTGCTCTGCAGGTTTCCTACCACGCAGCATGTCATTTATTGCTGCATGTGCATTGCAAAGGCTGAAATCTAGGTTCAGGCGCTAAGTACAGTACTTAGCTAGCCCTGACTTTCACCTGTTTTTTGCCATAGGACAGTACTATGCAGGATATCTGCAGGTGACAACTTTCAATTGATGCATGGGGCCTTAGCCTAAAATGCAATGTAATAGGTGAAAAGCAATGTTGGGGAACCTTCACACGGAGTTTACGTAAAACTTGTTCAGAGTAAGCGGCGTAAAAAACAGATCCCGTTCACTTGAATGGGTCCCGGCATACGCATGTATCACATTGAAAGCAATAGGTAAAAAAGCCTCCCATTGATTTCAATGGGGAGCACGCATATGCCGGCACCCATTCAAGTCAATGGGATCTGTTTTTTACGCCACTCACTCTGAACGAGTTTTATGTTCAGAATGAGTGAGCGTAAACTCTGTGTGCAGGCTCCCTTGAAGCGAAAAGCAATGTCTGACTTTCATTTGTTCATTTTCATAGGATTTTTATTTATTACTACTTTTGTCACATTCTTTGGTTGTGAAATGTACAAATCACATGGAAAATGCAAATACTTTTCTCTATATTTGCAGTGCTGAGCAAAAGTTTTAGGTAGATGTGCGCGCCCTTTGAAGGAGGAGTCCTGGAAGTATTGATATGGCACCCGCAACATTGTCCAGTCGATCTGGGATGACATGAAGAGACAGAAGGATTGGAGCAAGCCTACACCCACAGAAGATCTGTGCTTATTTCTCCAAGATGGCGGGAACAATCTTCTTGATGACCTGTCTGCACATGTATCTAAAAGAATTGATTGGAGACAAAGGGCAAAGGTCACACCAAATATCAACAGGATTTAGATTTCTCTTTTGTTCATTCCCTTCATTTGCTATTAACACTTTTACTTTGTAGCAATTTTTTCCCACTACTGCCCAAAACTTTTGCATGGAACTGTCTATGTTTTTACAAAAAATATTGGGAGTAAAAGTCTCGTAATTAAGTGAATTAATTACTCAAGAAAATGTGATATCTTCAGTGAGGTCACAAAACCTACTTTTCCGTGTTCTCCATATTGTATAACATGGCGGTGATGTGTAGATTTTACGTGTATTTGGCATCTCGCTAGCACTAAACGTTTCATTTGTGGGGATGTGTAAAGACACAGGAGAATACTGGTTGGGTTAGGAGGGAATATGTAACCTGAAACGAGTGAGCTTTGCAGCAGAAATGTGAACTGCTCAGAATAGGTCCTGCCAGATGTCTCTGCTGGGAATTTCTGACTGTTTTGGAAATGAATTTTATATAGACGGAAATTAACAGCTGCCCAGCAAACATTAAAAAAAAGCCAGGTATTAGGATATTTCTGGCAAAAGTCTCTCGAATCTTAGGGAAAGTAAAATAGGTCATTATACCAGTGAAATAGCCTGACAAATGAACTGCCTTACCGAGGCCAGAAAGACCGATGGAATCCGTGATGCAATGTATTTTCTCTAGCTGAACCTTGAAAGTTGACTTTACACCTTCACAAATAATTCATCAATCACACATACAATGCACATAGTATAGCACTTGCCATGGACGACAGCTAATAAAACCGACATTTCCCCACCACCTATATGTTTCAACTCTTATTTTTATGTATCATTTTATTTCTATGCCTTAGGATTAGGACAAAGTCAAGTCGTGCATGAGTATGATACAAGGGATGTCCATTTGATATCGATGTCGCCATTTTTATTGCAGCATCAGTAGATTTCAAATTCTTGGACGTTGTTCACACAGTGGTCCAGGTTTACTATTGTGCTTATAACTAGACAGCAGCATAAACATGGCGTATCTAGTATGGGCTAAAATTTTTCAACAAGGTAGATGTGTGGGTTTGGATTATCCAAAATATGGGCATGGCTTAAATGCATCCTTGAGGAATCACATTGGGTTATTTCCTCTTCGCGTGATGTATGGTATACACAATGTTTTTTTTTTCGTGTAGATTGTGAGCCCCATAAAGGGATCACAATCTACATTCCCTATCAGTCTGTCTTTGGATTATGGGAGGAAATCCACACAAACACGGGGAGAATATACAAACTTCTTGCAGATGTTGTCCTTGGCAGGATTTGAAACCAGGACTCCAACGAGCCACCATGATGCACTGTTCGAAGATGTGACATTTTGTTATCCTAGGTTCACACTAGTATTTGGGAATGGATGGATGGGTATGGGGACCCAAAGGGCAGAAATCCTGTCGGCTTAATAAGCAGTTACATGCGGAAACCTGCGGCCCCCATAGACTATAATGCCCTTGCATGACTTTTCTCTTTGCTGATTGTCAGTGGATTCAGGGGTAGATCTCCAACACTAGTGTCAATGCAGCTTTATTCTGACATACTGTAACGATGCTAGTTATCAGATTTGGAGTCCGAATGGTGGGGCAAATGGTACAGTACTTAAATAATAATAAATGGAGGATAAGTACCTCAGAGGTAGAAGATACCGTGATCAGACGTTTGCCGAGATCGGTACACAGGAGGAGCAGATCAACCGTAGTCAGACGTTAGCAAGGTTCAGTCCACAGGAGCAGCAAGGTAGTGGTGAGGTTCAGGGCAACAAGGAGCAGACAGCCAGAATAATCAGGCACTGTGAGTTTATATAGGACGGGCTGAACTGTGATTGGCCACAGAACAGGTGATCTTAATAAACCAATTACTCCAACAGAAGAGACCAGACAAGGTAAAGCACAGAACAAAACAGGATTCCAAATAGTACAATGGTTAAGGCTGCAGAACATAGCCAGGAAGTCATGGGTTCAGTTTGTGACACATACTGTACATGGCTATGTTTGTTTTTATGGGTTTTAGCTACAAGTATTGTTTTGCTATTATTGAGGTACCATATGTCTATTATGCTTTGGGGGGAAAAGACTAACCAATATCATGTTTTATGTAAATCCATGTGTTTATTTGAGCCACATAGATAACTGATTTCCTTTTGGATTTTGTGGGTATGTGGCTGGGGTTAAAACTCCAGATAGGCAAAGTGACTTGTACTGAGCCGTGTTCGACCTGAGTATTTTTTTTTTTTTTTAACGAAATTGAACAAATGGAAATTTGTCTAGGGAAATCTAAAATGGCGGCCTCATTATACTTACATCACATTATAACAGCTGGAAGCCCATGGGAGATAAAAAAAATAAATAAAAAAACATTTATACACTTCCTTTACTTCTCTTGGGCCTCATCACGGCATCCAGAACTCTCCTGTTGATGTCATGCACCCAGGGTCACTGGTGAGGGCTGTGATTGGGCCACCAGTGGTCACATGGGTACAATGAGTGTCATGATGTCATGCCCTTGCCACCATTAAATGAATCTTGAGAGGTTCGCCCATCTCTAACTATAACCCACAAGTGCCTGTCCCAGTTTTTTTTATGCATCACAACATGCCAAAAATATGCCAAAATAGTGTCAAAAATTCTGGCATTGATTAAGCCGAGTAAACGGTGGTATGAACGTTGACTATACACCACATTTTTTAACCAGAACAAACCACCATATTTCCAAACTGCCTATCTAAGTTTACACTGTCTATCTATTAATAAATCTGGACCAGTGTATTTTATAGCATGAAAACCTGCATATAACGTCATCATATCGTCAAATGTGCATTTAAATAAAGTCTTGACATTATATTGTGGTGTTATTTTCTTCTTTTTAGTGTCATTGAGTACTTGTGTTTTTTTTTGTGTTTTTCCTGATGTTTTGAGCCTGTTTTACATTGATATAGGCAGCCCGTGAAATGTGGACTGTATGGTAGCTGTGCTTCTTGGACCAAAAACTGACCCAGAGTCCAAACATCACAGTCATCTCTGATCCTAGGATTCCCTTTCTCAGTGTAATATTCCTACTGTAGTTATGTAAATTAACGTACCTAATAGGGTATTCTATGGGAAAATATCAGAAAAAAATGCAATACATAGAACATGTTGTGTTTTTTATAATATGCCAGTGATCTCAAAAACACCAAAAACCTACATTCTTTGTAGTCTATATTATATTTTGCTATCACATTTAAAGTAATCTTTGGGTCTAAAAGACCAAAAAAACAAAACAAAGTTAAAACACTATAAGGCTGGAAATACCAATGGTGAAAAAGTTGTTTTTTTTTTGGTGGCATGGCCAAGACCATTGGTCCTGTTGGCTTTACATCTTTTATGCCAATTTTCTGCCATAAATAATGACTGAAATCTACGCTAGAAACACGAGATAAGGGGGATAGAGAAAGTAGGTGAGGGTAGAAGCTGGTGATGTGGTGACAGTAGTGTTATTGCAGGGTGTAGGCCTTCCTGAATAGGTGAGTCTTCAGGGCCTTCTTGAAGCCAGTGATTGTGGGGGTCTGTCTTATGTGTCGTGGTAAGGCGTTCCAGAGTATGGGGGATGCCCAGGAGAAATCTTGGAGATGGTTGTGAGAGGAGAGCAGAGTAGGAGGTCTTTGGAGGATCTGAGGTTACATGTGGGCAGGTAGTAGGAAGTTAGGTCAGAGATATATGGAGGGGACAGGTTGTGGATGGCTTTGTATGTCAGTGTTAACATTTTAAGCTCTATTTGCTGGGTGATAGAATGGAGCGAAGGGATTGGCAGTTGGAGAGGTGGATTAAGTGGGCGGCATTTGTTGGGTGGCTATGGAGAAGGCTGCTACAGTAGTGTAAGTGGGAGATACACATATGTACTGTGTACCATTGACCAGCGTTACCCTAAGGGAGCCTTCACACGATGTAACGTTGCGCTCATTCTGATCGTAAAAACACGTTCAAAATAAGTGCGTAAAAAGCAGCTCCCATTAACTTGAATGGAAGCCGACATACGTGCGCTCCCCATTGAAATCAATGGGAGGCTTTTTTCCCTATTGCTTTCAATGTGATATGCGCTTAATACATTGAAAGCAATAGGGAAAAAAGCCTCCCATTGATTTCAATGGGCAGCACACGTATGTCGGCTCCCATTCAAGTCAATGGGAGCTGCTTTTTACGCGCTCATTCTGAACGTGTTTTTACGATCAGAATGAGCACAGCGTTACATCGTGTGAAGGCTCCCTTAAGGTTCTATATATATATATATGAATTTATATGTGACCATAGTTGCCAACATTCCCAATTTTTGGGTAACAATCCTAGAAAGTTCTGTCTGGAATTGCTGGGTTTGGCTTACATGCCCCAATTTTTAGCAACCCTAAGTTGGTAAGTATGTATGGCCAATGTTTCTCACCTAACTCTGACACTCCCAACATCAAAAAATGTGTACTTTGTGCATTTATCTGGCTTCCATTACCTAAAAGTTTCTCTATTTGGCTCCAGGAGACATCTGATCAAAACACGGAAGGACACAAAACTGATGGAAAAACCCAGTGTAGGCTGGATATACTGTATGTGAAGGAGACGTTGTATAGATAGAACACATTGTCAGCTTTTAACGAGATACCTAAGAAAAATCTACGGTCAACATTTGTTTCTTAGCATAAACAGTGTTGGGTTTTCTCACACGATATCAAAGGTGTCTCTTCATAGACCTTTAATGAGTCATTACGTCTAGAAACAACTGAGGCGGGGGTCAAGTTCACACACTCGTGTAACTACAGAGTGGATGTAGTGTAAACCTAATGCAACGTAACAATATCAACATAACTTCTTTTGAAATTCGTAGTAAGATAACTTGCATGGAGATTTCTAGACCAGCTGTTTCGTAGCACATCTGTTTTGGGAAACAGAGAGTCAATTGTTCAAACTTGTCTCAGTGTAATCTGAACATCATCGAACTGCATCATAAAAATCCTCTATAGAATATATAGAATGCACAAAGTATGAGATATTTTCATTGCTTGCAAAAATTAGACTTGTTGCACAATGAATGTTCAGCTTTCGATCCAGAGAAAGAGACCAAATACTTAAAATGACTCTCTGGTTTACAATATAAATTTCACAATGAATGCATAGCGCATATATACAATTACTGGCACCATGGCTCGTATATAAAATTACTGACACCATTGCGCATATATAAAATTACATTTTTGCCGCATAGGACCTCTCATGATGAATCTGAATTTTTAAAATGCTAGACTTTTTAAAATAATTTTGGTGCATTTCCCTGCAACACTCAACATCAAGACTTTAAGGCCGGGGCCCCACATAGCATAAATGGCAATATTTGGCCATGCTGGAAACGCAGCGGCACCAAATTCAGCATTTTGCAGTCCCTGCAAAGGGGATGGGATTCTAGAGGATCCCACCCACACATTGCAGAAAAAAATCTGCAGCGATAATGCTGTCATTTCCAAAATGGTTGCGTTTTTTTAAATCGCAACATGTCAATTATACCTACAGAAACGCAGAAAAAAACGTTATGCGGTTCCGCTGCAGTTTTTCCTGCAGTGCTTTTTGACTGTAGCTCGCTATGTGGGGACTTAACCTAATACATCTCCTTCTATTGTGTACAGAAAATAAAAGGGGACTGGGGATCAGAGATACCTGCACCAGAAAGATTAAAAAGAAGACCATTAGAGATGAGAGATTGGGTTAGAACTAGAGATGAGCGAGTAGTACTCGATCGAGTAGGTATTCGATTGAATACTACGGTATTCGAAATACTCGTACTCGATCGAGTACCACTCGCTATTCGAATGGAAAAGTTCGATGCAGAACCAGCATTGATTGGCCGAATGCTATACAGTCGGCCAATCAACGCTGGTTCTTCTCCTACCTTTAGAAGTCTTCCCCATGCAGCTTCCCCGCAGCGTCTTCCGGCTCTGAATTCACTCTGCCAGGCATCGGGCCTGGGCAGAGCCGACTGCACATGCCCGCTTGTAGTGCGGGCATGCGTAGTCAGCTCTGCCCAGGCCCGATGCCTGGCAGAGTGAATTCAGAGCCGGAAGATGCCGCGGGGAAGCTGCACGGAGAAGACTTCTCGGAGGATCCAGCCCGACCCTCACTCGTGGACTAATTTGATCGAACGTTGCCTACCCCTGAAACGAGCATTTTCCCCCCATAGAGTATAATAGGGTTCGATATTCCATTCGAGTAGTCGAATATTGAGGGGCTACTCGAAACGAATATTGAACCTCGAACATTTTACTGTTCAGCTGCTGTGGGATGAGCTGGGAGAGTGGACTCCCCGCAGCATACGATGCTTTCCCAGCTCATCTTACAGCAGCAGGAACAGTGGTATCACAGCAGAGGCAGCAGCCGACATACCTGTGCACACGGAACATCGTGTACAGTGTTCTGCCGGCTGCAGTGTTTTTGGGGATGTCTTATTTTCGGGGGGTGCCTTATATTAGGCAATTTAACAAAACCTCCCCCCATGCCTTACTTTTGGGGGATGTCTTATTTTCGGGGAAACAGGGTACATACCTCTCCAGGCTCCGGGCAGGCTTCGGCCTACTTGCGTGACGTCATATGACCAGCGACGCAGGGCCCTGGTCACATGACGTCTCGGAAGATGGCCAACAGCGACAGAGAATGCAGGGGAGTCCGGAGATAGGTAAGTAACAGTAGTTTGTTATCTTTGTATCCCTCTGGGTCTCCGATTATTATACTCTGGGGTCTGAAAAGACCCCAGAGTATAATAATTGTTCATGTGTGTCCACAATGGGACATAATACTGTGTACTGGGGCCAGTATGGGGACATAATACTGTGTACTGGGGCCAGTATGGGGACATAATACTGTGTACTGGGGCCAGTATGGGGACATAATACTGTGTACTGGGGCCAATATGGGGACATAATACTGTGTACTGGGGCCAGTATGGGAACATAATACTGTGTACTGGGGCCAGTATGGGGACATAATACTGTGTACTGGGGCCAGTATGGGGACATAATACTGTGTACTGGGGCCAGTATGGGAACATAATACTGTGTACTGGGGCCAGTATGAGGACATAATACTGTGTAGTGGGGCCAGTATGGGGACATAATACTGTGTAGTGGGGCCAGTATGGGGACATAATACTGTGTAGTGGGGCCAGTATGGGGACATAATACTGTGTAGTGGGGCCACTATGGGGACATAATACTGTGTAGTGGGGCCAGTATGGGGACATAATACTGTGTAGTGGGGCCAGTATGGGGACATAATACTGTGTAGTGGGGCCAGTATGGGGACATAATACTGTGTAGTGGGGCCAGTATGGGGACATAATACTGTGTAGTGGGGCCACTATGGGGACATAATTCTGTGTACTGGGGCCAATATGGGGACATAATAATGTGTTCAGGTAAGTAACAGTAGTTTGTTATCTTTGTATCCCTCTGGGTCTCCGATTATTATACTCTGGGATCTGAAAAGACCCCAGAGTATAATAATTGTTCATGTGTGTCCACAATGGGACATAATACTGTGTACTGGGGCCAGTATGGGGACATAATACTGTGTAGTGGGGCCAGTATGGGGACATAATACTGTGTACTGGGGCCAGTATGGGAACATAATACTGTGTACTGGGGCCAGTATGGGGACATAATACTGTGTAGTGGGGCCAGTATGGGGACATAATACTGTGTAGTGGGGCCAGTATGGGGACATAATACTGTGTAGTGGGGCCAGTATGGGGACATAATACTGTGTAGTGGGGCCACTATGGGGACATAATACTGTGTAGTGGGGCCAGTATGGGGACATAATACTGTGTAGTGGGGCCAGTATGGGGACATAATACTGTGTAGTGGGGCCAGTATGGGGACATAATACTGTGTAGTGGGGCCAGTATGGGGACATAATACTGTGTAGTGGGGCCACTATGGGGACATAATTCTGTGTACTGGGGCCAATATGGGGACATAATAATGTGTTCAGGTAAGTAACAGTAGTTTGTTATCTTTGTATCCCTCTGGGTCTCCGATTATTATACTCTGGGATCTGAAAAGACCCCAGAGTATAATAATTGTTCATGTGTGTCCACAATGGGACATAATACTGTGTACTGGGGCCAGTATGGGGACATAATACTGTGTAGTGGGGCCAGTATGGGGACATAATACTGTGTAGTGGGGCCAGTATGGGGACATAATACTGTGTAGTGGGGCCAGTATGGGGACATAATACTGTGTAGTGGGGCCACTATGGGGACATAATACTGTGTACTGGGGCCAATATGGGGACATAATAATGTGTTCAGGGGCCATTATGGGGTATTATAGTGTGCGCAGAAATGTGCACGGGGGGTGGGGGGTGGGTGGCTTTAGGGTTCAGTTGGTCAAGGTCCTCAGCGTCGGTCGGGGGGGGGGGTCCATGTCAAAAGTTCGCCACAAGGCTATTCCTAGTTATGCCACTGGCACTACTCCACTGATTCTAGTGCAGTTGGTATTTTTTCTATAGCCCCCACCATTTCAGATATTAATGTTGTTAGTTTTGGTGTATTTAAGCTCTGTAATGTCAGAAGGGCGGTGTCAGGCAGGGGACGTGATTCAGAGCCCCAATCAGAGGCGGACAGTGTCAGAGCTCAGAATCACACCTTTTGTCTACCCCTGCCTTCCTGACAATACAGATTCTAAATAGCATATCAGGCACCAAAACTAACAACATTGATAGCTCAGGAATGGTGGGGGCTAGAGAAAAAATCCCAACTGCGCTAGAATCAGTGGCTAAGAACTGGAGTTGGTGAAGGTGGTGAAGAAAAGGTGCTCCAGTGTCCACTTCAAGGAATGCAAATATTCACTAAAAGAGCTATGCCAGGAAAGTACTGTATATGAACAATGATAAAATATAAGTATCTGTTGAGGGAGGCTAACCACAGGTATAGTAAATGTAATTAATGAATCAGATATTTTCCTGGGATTGGACCATTTCTACTTTTATAGGATTATTATTTATTTACCAGGTTAGGTTTCTTTGGAAATAACTTGCCGCTGACAATCAATAGGACTCAGCATGTGTCCAGTCCATGGGATAATCTATTAATGGTCATGGAGTCATTTCTCGATAGATATTTGGCTTCGTGATTTGGAGTCTACATCGTATTTGTTTGTATTTTTTTTCCTTCGCTGCAGGATTTTAAATTAATTTCTAAGTACACTCGCTGAAAGGGAAGAAAATGAAATGACCTAATTATAGACTAAATAGATGCCCTCTGGCTGGCATCCAATTATTTCAACCATCTGAGCCACTAAGTTTAATGAGGGGCTTAAGCTTTTCCAGGTCAAGTTCAGTGGGGCTGCTCGCTACTGTAGGCAGGAATAGATTTATGATTGCCTACTCATCATCATAATACTCAGATCAGGAATTAAGACGCTAAGAAGTATATATTATGCATGAATTTCCAACTTGTGGCAAATTGTTAGAGCGGAATACGCTAATGACAAGGGAACCTGTCTTATAGGCTACTTATTACAAGAAAAATATGGGGTTAATTTGAGAGTCGCTATACATTGCATGAATCTCCATAATGGTCTTCTGTGAGCGAGAATATATATGTTGTGGTTTCGGAACAAATATAAGCTGTGCTATCACCCAGGGCAGTATGGTGTCTCAGTGGTTAGCACTGTAGTCTTGTAGGTATGGGTTTGAATCCTATCAAAGAAGACATCTGCGTATGTTCTCCCCTCTGTCTCACACTGCCTGCTCCCTACGTGCCCCTGTCTCACACTGTCTACTCCCTATGTGCCCCTCTGTCACACTGCCTGCTCCCTATGTGCCCCTCTGTCTCACACTGCCTGCTCCCTATGTTACCATCTGTCACACTGCCTGCTCCCTATGTGCCCCTCTGTCACACTGCCTGCTCCCTACATTCCCCTCAGTCTCACACTACGTGCCCCTCTGTCACACTGCCTGCTCCCTACATGCCCCTCAGTCTCACTCTGCCTGCTCCCTATGTGCCCCTGTCTCACACTGCCTGCTCCCTATGTTACCATCTGTCACACTACCTGCTCCCTATGTGACCCACTTTCTCAAACAGATTGCACCTCATACCATCTTTTCCCGCACAGGCCTGTGCCACTGTCTTTTCCCATAGGCTGCTCTCCAAGCCATCCCTTTCCCATACAGACTGTTCTGTTTTCACATGCAGAAGTAGCAAGACATACAAATTATATAATTTTGGTATATTTTGGTATTACTGTACTAATACTGACCCCCTGACTCTATAAAAGAGCGTTATTTAAGGAGCACAGTGAATGGGGAGAAATGCTTGGAAATAGACAATGCCGCTATAACATTGGCGATTCTGGAGATGTATAGCCTGCTCATTTCCTTCTCTCCTCCCTTCAGTCATGTCCTTTCCCATTTCATGGTTGAACTTGATGGACACATGTCTTTTTTAAACCATATTAACTATGTAATGGCAGAATTGCTCGTGTCATCTCCACCTCAAAAACATCTCCCGAATACGCCCCTTTAGGCCTTAGCTCAGACTAGGGCCCCACGTAGCAGAAACGGTTTGACCTCTGCATTTTCCGGTCCCTGCATGGGATTCTAGTGAACTACATGGGGCCTTAGCTTTATAAAGGTTTCTCCATGAATATATTCATATTTAAACCAGACAATTAAAAGTTTTTCCAAATATAAAGATAAATAAGTAAAAATTTTCACTAACCATCTTAGGGGTGACAGTCTGTTTTTCTTGATAGCTTGCCAATAATGATCTGTCACTTGTCAGAAACTAAGCCATGATTTCCTTAATGTGGACAGGTTCTCTTCTTGAGCATACACTTTCTCTAATAAGGAATCATGGCTGGGTATCTGACAAGTCCCAGATTCATGGTCATGTCCATTGGCAACCGATCAAGACAAAAGATGTCACCACTAAAATAATTAGAGAAAATTTCTGAAATTAGAAAACATTTTTGCTATATTTTTTTCAGTTTTTTTCTTCCATTACTAAACCTATAGAGAAAATGTTTTTGTCTCCTCTGCTAAAACTAACAATGTGGTCAGTGTCGTAACTACCATAGAGGCAGCAGAGGCGGCTGCCACAGGGCCCGAGCCATTAGGGGGCCCAGTGACAGCCGCTACCGCTGCGTTTTTTGTTTTTTTTAATAGGCCGTTACGGGCCCTATTCACTTGCAGATCCTGGCTGGGCCAGGATTGGTAAGTGACACCGTGGGCCCCACAAAGACTATCATTATACTCGGGGGGTCTTTGCAGACCCCCAAGTATAATGATTGGAGACCCGGGAGAGGTAAGGGAACTTAAAAATCACTGTTAGTTACCTCTCCACGATCCTGCCAGGCCTCCGTCCTACTTGTCTGACGTCTCTGACGTCACATGAACCCGGCCTGACGTGCGACGTCATAGAAGAGGGCCGACAGCGGACAAGACAGCATAGGTGCAGGGGGACAGGTAAGTAACAGTAATTTTTTATGTTTTTATTCCCCCCAGTCTCCAATTATTATACTCTGGGGTCTGAAAAGACCCCAGAGTATAATAATTGTTTATGGGTGTCCACTATGGGCTATAATACTGTGTGCAGGGGCCACTATGGGGGATAATACTGTGTGCAGGTGCCATTATGGGGGATAATACTGTGTGCAGGAGCCCCTATGGGGGATAATACTGTGTGCAGGAGCCCCTATGGGGGATAATACTGTGTGCAGGAGCCCCTATGGGACATAATACTGTGTGCAGGGGCACTATGGGGGATAATACTGTGTGCAGGGGCCACTATGGGGGATAATACTATGTGCAGAGGCCACTATGGGACATAATACTGTGTGCAGGAGCCACTATGGGGGATAATACTGTGTGCAGGGGCCACTATGGGGGATAATACTGTGTGCAGGAGCCCCTATGGGACATAATACTGTGTGCAGGGGCCACTAAGGGATATAATACTGTGTGCAGGGCTTACTAAGGGACATAATGTGCGGAGGAGGGGCGTCGGTGTTGGTTGGGGGGGCCCCATGTCAAAAGTTCGCCACGGGGCCCCGCCACTCCTAGTTACGCCACTGAATGTGGTCATGTGTCTGGGCCCATAGAAATGCAAGTGTCCGCATGTGCGGATCAAAAGTATGGTCATGGGAAGAAGGCCTTAGGCTAAGGTCCCATGTTGCAGAAAAAAACGCTGCATTTTACAGTACCAGCAAAGCGAATGATATTTTGTTTAATCTCATCCACACGTTGCAGAAACTACATTCTCAAAAATGTAATGAAAAACGCTGTAGAAAAAGTATACGGTTTCATTGCATATTTGTTTTTAAGTGTTTTTTAGCTGTGGTTTGCTACATAGGGCCTTAACCCTAATTGGTAGGTTAAGGCCCCACGTTGCGAGCCACAGCAAAAAAAGCACTGTGGGAAAAACTGTTTTCATTTTGGTTCTGTCTGTGCTTGGTAGCGTAGTTCACTGCAGCTCAGTCCCATTTACGTGCAACACCAGATGCAGCCTCTAGCAAAGCTGTGGTGCTGTGCCTAGTAAACGATGAAGGGAACCGTTTAGGGTCAGTTCACACGGAGTTTTTTGGCAGCGGATTTTGACGTGGAATCCGCCTCAAACTTCGCTGCCAAAACCGCTAGCTAGTAGCGGAAAAAAGAAGCAAGATGACCCTTCTTGCCGCGGATTCCACGGCTGAATCAGCCGCAGCGTCTGCGGTGCAAGGCTCCCTCCCATTTAGGCCCATTCATTTGGGCCTAATCTGAAGCGGAATGCCGCACAGAATATTAACACTCAGAATGCAAATTCCGCCGCGTGAACATACCCTTAGTGTGCTGATGTGATATTCCCAGCTCTTCCTACAGATAAGCCATTGATATTATAGTCCTAAGCAGTCTCTAATCCTTCTCGATTCTTCAGCATGTGATTTATGATTCTGATTTGTTGCGACACTCGAGTGTGTATCAGTTCCATCTGTGCCATTTGTGCACTTTCTTGTCCTCTAGATTATGGCCTTAGTATACTGTAGTAATTCCACTTTGTACAATGCCTTTGTCAATGCTTCAGGTGTGTTAGAATAAATAACATTTCTTAGTTGGTTTCCTGCTGTGCCGAGTCTTTGCCATGGCTTCTAATAAGCCAAAGATGGGTTCATATAGTTCACTTACGGTATCTGCTGCTTCAAAGGGTTGGAGCAATTAGTAGAGGAGTGAGTCTGCTGTTATATCCATAACTATAGAGGGACAGTGCTTTATACTAAGCATCTACTATAACATGTAATAATAAGATTGGTATGGCAAAGGAGGTTCTCCGGAAGAGGAAATCAATATCTATTGCACAAAGAACTGATTGATAAGATATTATTTTGCATTGGGAATGTGGCTGCTTGCAAGGAACATAAATTCATGACATATCTTAAAATTTGTAGGATCATGACCTGAGCGTAGGGCCATTTTAATACCTTAGTGGGCCCAGTTCTCATGTTTCCTAAGTGTTGCCCCCCACACTTAATTTTATGCCCCTTCATGTAGCCCCACATAATGCCCATTGAATCACCATCGGTACATATTACATACAAAATACTCACCTAACCCCCACAGGCTCATGTTGCAATGATGTCTCTGGCTCAATGCCCACTATGCCCACAATGCCTCCCTACAGCAGACATCATCAACCCAAGACTGATAGCTCCATGCTCCACCATTGCTCCACCATTCAGCTCTATCTCCATTTTAATGTCCAACGTAGCCAATTACATTCTAATAATTACAATCAATCTCTTTATAGTTGAATATGGCTTCTGACTCCAGGCTGGGTCACACCTAGGCCCCATTTTGATTATCACCTCTTAAAACCCAGCAAAGTCCTAATCATGAATGGTAGTTTCGCACATCCAACACATCCAGGCATTCAGTCATATGCTTATGAAGTAGCCCCACTTTCTTTAGCTGGTTTGTGCTTCACTCAAAGTAGATGCTCTCTTCACGAATAGTAGGCTCATGTTCTCTGTCTACTGCATCTCTCATTTTTTGGTGCAGCCATGCAGTTCGCTCACCAGTAGTCCCACCAACTCACCAACTCATAGCTACAGTCTGTTGGGAGTAGTCAATTTGCTCCCCTGTAATCTACTAGTCCTGGGGTGCTGAATTCTACCAACTGATAGCTAACTACCGCTGCCTTAGGGTAAATTCACACAACTGAATTTGGAGCTGAGCCCGAGGTGGATTTCACCTGAAAATCTGCTCCAAGTTCCGTCCAGAATCTCCCAAATGGAAGCGTCCTGCTCAGTCTTGCTGTAGATTCCACAAACCTGTTGCATGAAACACTCTGTTGAATAGCTCCATTGTACCTTGGCATAGTCAGTCAGTAGAGATGAGTGAGTACAATTCGAAACTCCAGTTTTGAATAGCACGCACCCATAGGAATGAAAGGATGCTTCCATTCATTCCTATGGGTGCGTGCTATTCGAAACAGCCATTTCGAACAGTACTCGCTCATCTCTATCAGTCAGTAAAGCCATGGTGGAACGCTGAAGTGGGAAGCTCAGAGCTGGAAAGTGGAGAAGAACCTGAGAAAGACCGATCCCTCAAATTCCTCTTTGCTTTAGATCTATACTGGTCAACAGCTCAGAACTTGTCTCCTTTCTATCTATGATGTGTGCTGGATCTGAATTCTACAAAGGAAAATACTTTTTGCACTTTCCTTTGCATTATCAGGGGCACGAGGATGTATCACTTGGCCTCATGCTTGACCCGCACGTCTCCTTGCAGCCATAGTGCTCTTTTGTCTTGAGATACAATGCAATCCTCTCACTTTTTTGTTGGCAGAACCTTAGTTTTTGCCAAAGCTATGCTAGTGGTTCCTTCATGAATATTGTAATCTCATAACGAAGGGTCCTCTGTATTATTTCAGCACTCCTACAAGTATATCTGCACACATTTTATATTCCATTTTGGCTAATAGGAGTACAAATCTGTAGCTATAACATGCGGCTCCTAAATATTCAGCTGATAGAACAGTATACGGTAATAAGATAGAGGTAATGAGACCATAAGGGGTATCAAATGCCCAGCAGAAGATAACCCCATTTAGAGCTGAGCATGGAGTCAATCACTCGTCGCTAGGGTTTATATCTTATGGGTTGGCTCTCAAATAACCTATTACACCTTATTGATGATATGTCATGTGTGCAATGATAACAAGGCATACATTTACTGACAATGGCTTTTTACACTGGCCAGAGTAGGGATGAAAATTGTTGAGATTTATCCTCAAATTGATCAAAAATTCCTTTTAAAAAGCAACATTCTATTAAGAACACTGGCAAATACACATTGATGACTGTGGACATTGATGCAAACAGTGGACTGGCACACGTTCTGTACAGATGAAGGGTGACCCCCGACACACGCTATGTAAAAGATATAACATGTAATAATGCCACTTTCTTCTCCAAATGGTGTTCTTCTGTCAACATCTGTAAATCTTTTCAGACCCCCAAGTATAATGATCGGAGAACTAGGAGAGGTGAGGGAACATTAAAAACACTGTTACTTACCTCTCGTGGGCTCCATCAGGCTTCGGGCCTAGTTGGTGACGTCACAGACAACACATGGGCTTGCGTCCTTATGTGTCGCAATGCAAGCCCAGCTCAAGTGACGTCTTTTCCATCTTTGAAGATGGCCGACATCAGCAGGGAGTGCACTGGAGTCCAGAAGAGGTAAGTAACATTGTTTATTATTATTATTAATTTATTTATATATCACCATTAATTCCATGGATGTTTGTATCCTCCTTTTGGTCTCCGATTACACTGGGGTTTGAAGTATAATAATTGTTCATGGGTGGTCCACAATGGGGCATAATACTGTGTGCAGGGGCCATTATGATAAATAATACTTTATGCAGGGGCCACTATGGAACATAATAGTGTGTGAAAGGGCCACTATGGAGCATGCTAGTGTGTCCAAGAATGTGGGGGGAGGGTTGATCAGTCGGGGTCTTCGGAGGAGGGAGGGCCTCATGTCAAATATTCACCTTGGGGCCCTGCCATTCCTAGTTATGCCACTGGCTTCAGGCCTGATTCAGGAGGCTGGATGAGGATTGGGGGCCACACAGTGGCTCAGTGGTTAGCACTGCAGCCTTGCAGCGCTGGAGTCCTGGTGTTCAAATCCCGCCAAGGACAAAAAACCATCTGCAAGGAGTTTGTATGTTCTCCCCGTGTTTGCATGGATTTCCATCCCATATTCCAAAAAAGACATACTGATAGGGAAAAATGTACATTGTGAGCTCTACGTGGGGCTCACAATCTACATAAAAAAAAAAAAAAAAAAAAAAAAAAAAAAAAGAGTCTGGATGAGGATTGGGACTCGTACTGGATGCTGTAGTGGTGAGTATGACTATTTCATATGTTTACTCGCCTCTCTTGAGCCTCTATTTTATATACTCTAGGTTCTAAAGTGACCCCAGAGTATAATAGTTTTTGTGGGTGGTGAACCCTAAACCTACCTGAATTTTTTGGAACTCGGTTCATTACAAACTGGTTTGCTCATCTATAACAGACGCATATCAAGCATCTTATAATAGAATATTATAAAATCATGTTGTTTTGAAATGCTTATCATTTGGTAACACACATCTGGACATGTCCAGCCCAGAAGAAAGGTAATAAAGGACACATTTGTGTAGCTTAGGGGTTTTATTAAATTGGTAAAGGAGAGTTTTTTGTGTGACTTTGACTTTAAATGAATAAATTCTGCCCAATTATTTATATATTATTCCTACAGTCAATTTATTCTCGAAACAACAGAACTTTACATCTGCGTATCAAAGGGAAAATACAAATAGCATGTAAATATTAAGAAATGTAAAGAAACATTCTTAATTATGCATTTGATTTTCTAATTTTCTACATTTCATTTATTAGATCAAACACGGCCGCTTCTTTTAGGTGTAATTAAAGGTTTATTTTTAGAGGCTGCGAGGTGATCGGCAGTTCTGTTCTGAGGAATACTAAATACATCTTCCTATATATCTATAGCGTCAGCAAGAAGAAAAAGAACATCCCTGTTTTAATTAAATTATTTTGTTACAAAGATAACAAAATTGTTTGGCAGCTCAAAAATTAAGTTAGAGCTATTCTAAGGAATATAGACACAAACACGCTCGGTAATCTAGATGGAGTAGCGAGTCCTTTTAGTAAAATGCTCTTCACAGTGACATGGACACAAAAATATACAAGAAGTAGTAATAATAAGCTTTATTTCAAATATTTGGTCTTAATGTTTTGTAGAGATTAGAGATGAGCGAGTAGTTAAATACTCGATATTCGTTTCGAGTAGCCCCTCAATATTCGACTACTCAAATCGAATCCTATTATACTCTATGGGGGAAAAATGCTCGTTTCAGGGGTAGGCAACATTCGATCAAATTGAACTTACCAAGTTCACGAATGAGGGTCGGGCTGGATTCTCCGAGAAGTCTTCTCTGTGCAGCGTCCCCGCGGCGTCTTCCGGCTCTGAATTCACTCTGCCAGGCATCGGGCCTGGGCACAGCCGACTGCGCATGCCCGCACTACAAGAAAATGGCTGCTTTCAGTCAAAGCGGCCATTTTCTTGTAGCGCGGGCATGCGCAGTCGGCTCTGCTGAGGCCCTATGCCTGGCAGAGTGAATTCAGAGCCAGAAGACGCCACAGGGACGCTGCGCGGAAAAGACTTCTAAAGGTAGGAGAAGAACCAGCGTTGATTGGCCGACTGTATAGCAATCAACGCTGGTTCTGTATCGAATTTTTCCATTTGAATAGCAAGTGGTACTCGATCGAGTATGAGTATTTTGAATACCGTAGTATTCGATCGAATACCTACTCGATCGAATACTACTCGTTCATCTCTAGTCTTAATGTTTTGTAGAGATGTCTCTCCCAATTATTTTTGTACGGAGGCTTTCATATATACTTTCTACAATGGAGGAGCATCTTACTATGGCAGTGATATATCAAATAACAAGCTGACTAAATGAAAGGGGTTTTCTAACCCAAAAGGCATTTTTCATACTCATCAGTAGAGAAGAGCAAAGTTTTCAAAAATTCGATTCGGTGGCTTCGCTGAATTTTCCAATATGATTAATTCGAAGCGCATCACTTTAAAAAACAACTATTTCCTGGATGAAGAGAGCCTATATAGTGGTGTAGAACAATGTGCCTTGCAATGGTTTTTAGTGATGTCCCACTGGGGGACCTGAACCTGCGATGCACTGATTGCTGATTCACCACTATAGACTGCAATACACGTCTATGCAGATGCATAGGCTGACTTCCTCACTTCTGGGCAGGATTAACCAGGTACTGGGGGCTACTAGCAGCCCGGGGTCAATGGCCAGACCCCAGGCAGCAGAAGATGCATATCAGCACCCCTGATCTCACCACAGCGGGTGCCAAAGGGCAGAACCCCTTGGATGCCGTGGTCAAACATGATCCATCCATGGGTTTAAAACCCACGATCGGAGCTGTGCTCTGACTGGGGATTATGGAGCAGAGTGTTAACTGTCAGTTACAGCTGACACCCGATCCCGATGTCGTGGGTGGTTGCGAAGGGGTTTAAGGGCTGTGCCATCACAAGGCTTTCTGGTTGCTGATTGGCTACACATATGACATTGTGGGTGATCCTGCATTCCCAGAGTTCCTTGTCCCATTTCCTAACATTTTGCATTCATTTTAAGAAAAATACAACTTGTTATCACGAAGCGTGAGGAAATCCGGATTCGATTTGAACCGAATATTTCAGCAACTTTGATTCACTCATCTCGACTCTTAAATATCTGGTCTGTGCGGTCTGACACCCGGACCCCACACAGACCTGCTGATCTGGCTACCTCTGGGCAATGGAAGTTTCAGCAGTCTACTCCTATTCAAGAACCAGAAGTGGAGCTGCAATACCCCAGTACCACCAGTATACAGGGGACAAAGTGGCAAACACTCCTATTACTGTAATAGGAACAGAGCTGCTTCCGTTTCTGTCCACTGCTGGAGAAATATGCAGGCAGTCTTGTCAGACCCTCATAGATCAGATACTGATAGTTTATCCTGCTTTTCAAAGTATAATGTCAATAATAATAATAATACATTTTATTTATATAGCGCCAACATATTCCGCAGAGCTGTACAATTTGGAGGGTTCAAATACAGAAAGATACATTACAAAGAAAGTCATTTCACACAATGGGACTGAGGACCCTGCTCGCAAGAGCTTACAATCTATGAGGTAGAGGGGATGACACAAGAGGTAGCAGGGCGGCATTGCTTATGCAGAGGTCAGACACTTTTGTAATAGAGGTGACTGTCATTACACAAACATAAGACTTTATGAGCCATCACCAGTCGTGTCCTTTAACATGTGGATGGAGCTTGGACATATAGAGTTAGCCTGAAATGGCATCATATCAAGTGGGGTAATGTGGGAGCGGGGATAGATGGGGGTTAAATTTTGGGGATTCTAATGATGGTACAGAAGAGTTAACATTAGGAGTTGTGATAGGCTTGTCTGAAAAGATGTATCTTTAGGTTGTGCTTGAAGCTGTAGAAATTAAGAGTTAATCTGATTGTCCAGGGTAGAGCATTCCAGAGAAGTGGTGCAGCTCGGGAGAAGTCTTGTATACGAGCGTGGGAGGTTCTGATAATAGAGGATGTAAGTGTTAGGTCATTGAGTGAGCGAAGAGCACGGGTTGGGCGGTAGACAGAGAGGAGGGAGGAAATGTAGGGAGGTGCAGCATTATGGAGAGCCTTGTGGATGAGGGTGATAACTTTATATTTTATTCTATAATGAATAGGCAGCCAATGTAGTGACTGGCACAGACCTGAGGCATCGCTGTAGCGTCTAGACTGATAGATGAGCCTGGCCGCTGCATTCAGAATAGATTGTAGAGGGAAGAGTTTAGTGAGGGGAAGACCGATTAGTAAGGAGTTACAGTAGTCAAGGCGAGAATGAATCAGAGAGACAATAAGTGTCTTTAATGTATCTCTGGTAAGGAAAGGGTGTATTCTGGAGATGTTTTTGAGGTGGAGGTGACATGAGCATGCAAGTGATTCAATATGAGGGGTGTAGGAAAGATCTGAGTCAAACACAACCCCGAGGCAGCGGGCCTGCTACCTAGGAGTTATAATAAGGCCGGAGACTGCAATGGATATATCAATAAGCAGTCTTTACTGTCAAGTGGGAGGGCACCACTGCTCATCATCCAGCTCAGTGTCATCACTGGGCAGGGGAGATCACCCACTTGGCCGTCCAAAAGCAACAGCTACGATACCACTGGAACAAAAAATACTAACCAAAAAATAGACATCAGGGGATTTGGAAAGCTAATCTAGGAAAGTTATATTAAAAACTAACTAATGCCGAAAGACAACACCTTTATATGAATCCTAAATGATCTAACATGGCATTACGTGAGCACAAATTCTCTACTCTAAGGACAATTTACAAATCCAGTAATATTTTTTGACCTGAATTTTTATATGCCATCCCTGCCCTTGTCTATCCGGTGGTAGAGAGGATATGTCTGTGTGGTCTCTCCTTCACCTCTGCCACTAGAGGGTTACAAATTTCCTGTTCTGAAAAAACTCCATCCATGCGGCTGTCATAAAGAAAAGTGTATAATTAATTTTTCCTTTGCTAATATTGTAAAATATGTTCATAAAATTCATTCTTCAAGTCCGCACTTTTCATTTTAATTTAATTCTTGAGCAGACATTACCTTCCTCTGTCTCGGAACGGGCCATAAATAAGACGGTTGACTTGGGGCCGGCCATTATACTTTCTTGACAAGCTCCAGATTTAAAATAACAAGTACTTGACAACTATGTTTATGCAGCAGCACTTTGGGATTTCTACACTCTAATGTAGCTTCACATGACATCACTAATGTAATGGCTTAAAGTTATTTAGACTCCTATCACTATCCTCAGAGTAAATCTTAACATTAATCTTCATGGGCTGTGTTTGGAAGCAGACAGCTATCCCCGTTTCATACGAGATCTATCTGGAATTAGGTTTTTTCTAAATGTATTTTACCGATAAGACCATTTTAGCTAAACTGAAGGTCACGGCATTCGCAATTTTTGTGAAATTTAATATTTTGTCCAACTATTTCATTCAAGACAGTTCTTCAAAAACATCTGATTAGAAAGTATAAAGTTTGGCTGGAAGATAAAGATGAATATATGATAACAGCCCATAACTCATCAAATTGTCTCATTGACCCCCCTACAGTGTACAGCGGGTCAAACAATGTTGCCCATCAATTTTTATTCTTGGAATTCAATTCTAAAATTAATATAGAAATTTAATGTTTTGTCCAACAGTTCCATTTAAGACAGTTCAAAAACATCTGAATATCCTATTAATATTATAAATGTGAAAGTTTGTGAGTTTGGATGTTTGTGGGTTTGTGTGTTCGGATGTTTGTTAGTCAATCACGCAAAACCCGCTCAACCGATTTGGCTGAAATTTTCCACAAACATAGTTAATACACCCCATTGCGCAATAGGCTACTTTTCGTCACAATAGTGCACATACGTTTTTCCCAGGACCCCCACAAACCCCAAACTCACATCACCATCTCTGCAATCTCACACACTTTGGACCATAGCAAGCCACAAAATTCCTATTGACCTCTACAGCCTCGCCCCTAACCCCACACAATCACATATACATATACTTTACCACTTTGCCCCTCACCTTAACGATACTCCAGGAGGCGCTCTTTAACGCTCCGAAGCAGCCATGTTTGCCAACCACGACACCGCCCACCCATGTCAATACCCCTAGACGGTCTAATAAATGCAAAAAAAAAGTTTAAAAAAATATTAAAAACAAAAAAAAAAGGATTAAAAATTCAAATCACCTCCCTTTCCCTAGAACACATATAAAAGTAGTTAAAAACTGTGAAACACATACATGTTAGGTATCCCCGCGTCCGAAACTGCCCGCTCTACAAAGCTATACAAATATTTTTCCTGTTTGGTAAACGCCGTAGCGGGAAAAATGGTCAAAAATGCCAAATCACCGTTTTTTCACTGTTTTGATTCTGATACAAATTTGAATAAAAAGTGATCAAAGCAATAACATTTCCTGAAGATGGTAGAACTACAAAGTACACCCAGTCCCGCAAAAAAAGACACCCTATACATCCCCGTACACGCACGTATAAAAAAGTGACGGCTGTGGAATATGGCGACTTTTCAAAAAAAATTTTTTTAACAGTTTTGGATTTGTTTTTAAGGGGTCAAAATGTAACTAAAACCATATAAATTTGGTATCCCCGGAATCGTAATGAAACACAGAATACAGGGGACATGTCATTTTGGTTGCACAGTGAACGCCGTAAAACCAAAGCCCGTAAGAAAGTCGCAGAAATGCATTTTTTTCTTGAAATCCACCCCATTCTGAATTTTTTCCCTGCTTCCCAGTACATTATATAGAATAATTAATGGTGGCATTATGAAGAAAAATTTGTCCCGCAAAAATTAACACCTCATATGGCTCTGAGAGCGGAGAAATAAAAAAGTTATGGAGTTTAGAAGGAGGGGAGTCAAAAACGAAAATCAAAAAATGCCATCGGCGGGAAAGGGTTAACTTCAAATACTTCTGTCCCAAAGTCACTATGTAAAGTTTCTCACAACACCGTATATATAGCAGCTCAAATACAAAGTAACTTCAACACCAAACTCTCACGTATTCTCAGAATTACAGAAACAACAAGATACAAAGTTACATTTCATATCCCATACCTTATACACACTACGAAAACCTTACCCACGCCTGTATATACCCACTGCTACAATCACCGCAGACGAAGTCGCGGGTAACAGCTAGTGAAATATAAAGTTAGACTGGGAAATAGAAGGTCCGCCATGAGATAAATACATGATAATAGTCCATAAATCAGCAAATTATCTCATTGCCCCCCCCCCCCTACAGTGTACAATAGGTCAAAGTTAAACTTTATATGTATGGTCTCACTGCGCATGTTGCCCACCAACTCTTTTGCTTGGAATTCAAGATTTAAAACCGGTCTCTAAAATTAAAATTGGTTTTATTGAAGTTGTCACAAAAGTTTTTCAACACTGTAAGGTGGCCTGCACACAGGAAATAAAGCAGCCCTCCACTCAGACAGGCACATTTTGACTATATATTAAGTATATACATTGGCATAACTAGGAATGGCAGGACCCCAAGGAAAACATTTGATATTGGGCCTCCCCAGCCCCCTGATACCCCACCGACCCATCCTGCACAAACCGCATTGCTGCATACACTATTAGGTGACCATAGTGGCCTCTGCCCTTAGTATTCTGCCCCATAGTGGCCCCTTCACACAGTATTATGCCCCATAGTGTCCCCTGCCCTCAGTATTATCCCCCATAGTGGCCCCTGCACACAGTATTATGCCCCATAGTGGCCCCTGCCCTCAGTATTCTGACCCATAGTGGCCCCTTCACACAGTATTATGCCCCATAGTGGCCCCTGCCCTCAGTATTCTGACCCATAGTGGCCCCTTCACACAGTGTTATGCTTCATAGTGGCCCCTGAACACAGTATTCTGCCCCATAGTGGCCCCTCCACAAAGTATTATGCCCCATAGTGACCCCTTCACACAGTATTCTGCCCCATAGTGGCCCCTCCACAAAGTATTATGCCCCATAGTGACCCCTTCACACAGTGTTATGCTTCATAGTGGCCCCTGAACACAGTATTATGCCCCATAGTGGCCCCTGAACACAGTATTCTGCCCCATAGTGGCCCCTCCACAAAGTATTATGCCCCATAGTGACCCCTTCACACAGTATTCTGCCCCATAGTGGCCCCTTCACACATTTTTATGCTCCATAGTGGCCCCTTCACTCAGTATTATGCCCCATAGTGGCACCTGCCCTCAGTATTATTCCCCATAGTGGCCCCTGCACACAGTATTATACCCCATAGTGAGCCAAAATGTACCCTTCGATCCACTTTCGATCTATCCTTCCAGCAATTTTTCCTTTCTTTAATTCATTCTTCCTTTAAATCATCCTTCATTCCTTCGATCCATTCTTCCTATCATCCTTCTTATCTCTATTCTACAAAACTTCTGGACAAAAAATGATTCCCCTTTTGCATTATTTTATTTTTCCCGGGACACTTTTAGGCACTCTTTACATGCTTAAGACCTTAGTCTTCAACAAAGAATGTCTTACCAAGCGATCGTGGAGCCATCACTGAAATGTGACATAAATTTCATAAATTTCTTAATATATATCACATTGATACATGTAGAAATATCTAATTTTTCTGGACTTCACATTATTTTTGTCAGTCTCATTAGCAATGTAGCCGATGATGGAAAAGCAGTCGTCCTTTATTGTATTTATATTACCAACCCTTTTATAACACTGGACCATTAATAACAACCAATATAAAGACTTAAGACATCTTGTGTACAGAAAGGGGTATGGCGCTACTATTTATAGCTGTGGACTGACAAATGTTTATAAAGACTGCGTGAAAAAATGTCAAAATAACATGGGAGATGTGTTTGTTGGATGTGTCTGGCATGGATGCCTAATATAAATATTAGATGATTAATTGACAGTACAGTAATTGAGATGGATGCGGGATCATTATGGCAAGAGTTTGTAGAATGACACTATGACTATACAGACAACATCTACAGATATAGTAAAGTTTAACTTGACTCCTATCCAAAGACCCAAATTCACAGTATCGTAGTTATCTATGATGTTGTAAGTCACTGCCTCACTGTGGGACTAATGTCCTGTACTGTAGTCATAATGTGTCCATAATCCCTCCCTATGAGTCCAGGTCTCCAGACTGAGTGTCATCCAGGAAATACATCACGGTTGATATATGGACTGTAATTTCTGGTCTGTAACTGTTCACGTTAGGTTAAAGTTCTGTGTTACACTGTATTTACTCATACAACAGCAATAAAACTTTGCTACATCAATAGTTACAGCTTACATTTAGGCTGCATTCACACTGAGTAACGCTGGGGCTTTTTGTGCTTATTTTTGCACATAGCGCCGCGTTAACGCCGCGTAGCGCCATGTTAACGCCGCGTATACGCCGCATTAACGCCGGTCAACGCCACCGCAAAATAGCGCGGCGTTAACGCGGCGTATACGCGGCATTAACGCGGCGCTATGTGCAAAAATAAGCACAAAAAACCCCAGCGTTACTCAGTGTGAATGCAGCCTTAGTTGGTGTATTGTACACAGTCCATCACATTAATGTGACCACCTCACAAAATCCAGAATAACCCCCTTTGGCAGAGCGGACCGCTGCGAGACGTGCAGGAAGAGAGGGGATGCTGTGATGATGTCACTGGGATGTTGAGCCATGCTGACTCCAGTGCCGTGGCCAGCTGTGCTAGGTTACGCGGTTGAGCATCCATGGCACGAACAACCTGATCGAGGTGGTACCACATTCTCAATTGTGTTCAAGTCCAGGGAATTTGCTGTCCAAGGGAGTATGGTAAACTCATCCCGGTGCTCCTCGAACCAAGCGCATACTCTGCGAGCTTTATGACACGTCGCGTTGTCCTACTGGTAGATGCCATCATCCTGAGAAAAAACAATTCGCATGTAGGGGTGAACATGGTCCGCAAGGATAGAAGCATACTTGTGTTGATCCATCCTGCCTTCCACAATGATGAGTGCACCTAGATGTCAAAAGAAGGCGGTGGTAACATTAATATGACTGGACTGTGTATATAGAAGTAGGGATGAGTGAACCAACACATAACAAGTTGCAAATTTTTCAAAAATTTTGAGTTTGGCTAAAACCAAGCTTCTTGGGGTATACCACGACTTCTTGTTCTTTCCAGGCATCTTCCAGCCTCCTAGATGACTTCCTTCTACATTAGGCATTGGGGCATATCGATGTCATGCCACTTTGATCTCATGAGGTTCGCCCATCATATAGACTAAATGGTCATCATAGTCAAGCACAGAGTTTTTCTCGAAATACAAACTTGAGTTTTTCTTCTTTCCTTGAGCATCCCATATTTGTGTCTTTTTCCAATCTTAACAATTTTGTCTTCTTTACTGTGTACATAGGAGAACATGGGAATAGACAAAACAGGAACTTCAGTCTTTTCTGTACATCGTTTTCTCATGCTATGTCCCAAAATGGTGCGCCCACTCATACTACATTAGGCGTTCTCTGTTTGTCTAAAGCATGCCCATAATTACAAGGAAGTGATGATACCGTGGAGCTACGCTACGCTCCAAAGAGGAACTAAGGATTTCCTATAGTTATAGTTCATGGAAGTTTTGCCATTTGTAACCTACTGAACCATTGTAACAACAGAAGTTAGGTTTCCAGGATCTTCACACAAAGTCAAAGCTTTCGTTCTATAAACTTTCTTTGATGTGATATGAAGCATGATCTCGTCTGTGACTTCTTTCTAAAGACCTTAATAAGCAATCTTAACGTCTAATCTTTATAAATCATAGCTTCAGGGCAAAAGGCGCCAAAACAGTGAAAAAAGATTCTGTATAATCATATATCACATAAACAACCGGCTTACAATTGTGTCACTTTCATTTTGTTAGTATCCAGGGCTGTAGGAAGGCCACTTTGGGGCCAGGACAGAGGGAGAAAAATCGCACCTCAGTGTTTGGAAGACATGAAGGATGTCCAGAAACAGTATGCATAACAAAGACACAAGTGTACAATAGTCTTCACAAGGACAGTCCATTTTCGTATATACTAATCGGGCATATGGACACCATAGAATGTGTTTCCAATGCTCAGGATACTTGACTTTCAACCACAGCTGAGATCTGCTCAAACACAGAACTTGAAATAAGTTATTAGCAGCCAGCCTTATTTCTATGCAATTATGTCAGTTATCTTGCTTTGCTTACCTATATATATATATATATATATATATATATATATATATATATATATATATACACCTATACTCACCGGCCACTTTATTAGGTACACCTGTCCAACTGCTCGTTAACACTTAATTTCTAATCAGCCAATCACATGGCGGCAACTCAGTGCATTTAGGCATGTAGACATGGTCAAGACAATCTCCTGCAGTTCAAACCGAGCATCAGTATGGGGAAGAAAGGTGATTTGAGTGCCTTTGAACGTGGCATGGTTGTTGGTGCCAGAAGGGCTGGTCTGAGTATTTCAGAAACTGCTGATCTACTGGGATTTTCACGCACAACCATCTCTAGGGTTTACAGAGAATGGTCCGAAAAAGAAAAAACATCCAGTGAGCGGCAGTTCTGTGGGCGGAAATGCGTTGTTGATGCCAGAGGTCAGAGGAGAATGGCCAGACTGGTTCGAGCTGATAGAAAGGCAACAGTGACTCAAATAGCCACCCGTTACAACCAAGGTAGCCAGAAGAGCATCTCTGAACGCACAGTACGTCGAACTTTGAGGCAGATGGGCTACAGCAGCAGAAGACCACACCGGGTGCCACTCCTTTCAGCTAAGAACAGGAAACTGAGGCTACAATTTGCACAAGCTCATCGAAATTGGACAATTGAAGATTGGAAAAACGTTGCCTGGTCTGATGAGTCTCGATTTCTGCTGCGACATTCGGATGGTAGGGTCAGAATTTGGCGTCAACAACATGAAAGCATGGATCCATCCTGCCTTGTATCAACGGTTCAGGCTGGTGGTGGTGGTGTCATGGTGTGGGGAATATTTTCTTGGCACTCTTTGGGCCCCTTCGTACCAATTGAGCATCGTTGCAACGCCAAAGCCTACCTGAGTATTGTTGCTGACCATGTCCATCCCTTTATGACCACAATGTACCCAACATCTGATGGCTACTTTCAGCAGGATAATGCGCCATGTCATAAAGCTGGAAACATCTCAGACTGGTTTCTTGAACATGACAATGAGTTCACTGTACTCCAATGGCCTCCACAGTCACCAGATCTCAATCCAATAGAGCATTTTTGGGATGTGGTGGAACGGGAGATTCGCATCATGGATGTGCAGCCGACAAATCTGCGGCAACTGTGTGATGCCATCATGGCAATATGGACCAAAATCTCTGAGGAATGCTTCCAGCACCTTGTTGAATCTATGCCACGAAGAATTGAGGCAGTTCTGAAGGCAAAAGGGGGTCCAACCCGTTACTAGCATGGTGTACCTAATAAAGTGGCCGGTGAGTGTATACATATATATATATATATATATATATATATATATATATATATATATATATATTCACATGTCTCAGTTTTGTTGCAAATATTTTGGTTACCAAAAATCCATTACATACATCAGCTGACTAGAGATGGGTGAACATCTTAGGATTTATTTTGTTTTGGGTTCAAGGAATTCAGGTGTAGTGTAGAACACTGTCAGGGCTCCTAGGAACCTATCTATAAAACATAGTGTAGAACACTGTCAGGGCTCCTAGGGACCTATCTGTAAAACATAGTGTAGAACACTGTCAGGACTCCTAGGAGCCTATCTATAAAACATAGTGTAGAACACTGTCAGGACTCCTAGGATCCTATCTATAAAACATAGTGTAGAACACTGTCAGGGCTCCTAGGAACCTATCTATAAAACATAGTGCAGAATACTGTCAGGGCTCCTAGGAACCTATCTATAAAACATAGTGTAGAACACTGTCAGGGCTCCTAAGAACCTATCTATAAAACATAGTGTAGAACACTGTCAGGGCTCCTAGGAACCTATCTATAAAACATAGTGTAGAACACTGTCTGGGCTCCTAGGAACCTATCTATAAAACATATTTTATGACACTGTCAGGGCCCCTAGGAACCTATCTATAAAACATAGTGTAGAACACTGTCAGGGCTCCTAGGAACCTATCTATAAAACATAGTGTAGAACACTGTCAGGGCTCCTAGGAACCTATCTATAAAACATATTTTATGACACTGTCAGGGCCCCTAGGAACCTATCTATAAAACATAGTGTAGAACACTGTCAGGGCTCCTAGGAACCTATCTATAATACATAGTGTAGAACACTGTCAGGGCTCCTAGGAACCTATCTATAAAACATAGTGTATAACACAGTCAGGGCTCCTAGGAACCTATTGTTCCAATTTCAAGCTCTATAAGGCAAACATAGTTGAAGCTATGTTAAAGTAAAAGTGACATTTATACTCACTTTCTGTACCTTGTTTGGGCATGATCTTGGCATCTGGTGCTATCTCTCGGCTTCCTCAGTGGCACATGAGGTCACTGTCCAGGCCTGGTGTGATCGCCGGTAGTCCAATCATAAGCCCCAGCATGCCTTCACCAGGAGAGTGCCAGACACTGACAGGAGGCCTAAAAGAGGTAAGGGAAACTAAATATGAATTTTTTAAAAAATTTTATCACCTCCCTTGAGCCTCCACTTATTATACTCTGGGGTTTTAACAGACCAAGGGGAATAATCCAGTGACTATTTTAGGTTTCCCAAGATGAATCACCATCTGTTTCGAACACTGAACAACTAGGAACTAACCTGACCTGGTATGTCTTGGTTCACCCATCTCTACAGCTTTGCCCCATTCCCTATAGGGGGTGCAGGTGCTATTATAGATTTTCAATTGCACTCCAAACACTTTGGTTTATTGGTTTGGTTTGACCATAATAGTTATGGCTAGACATGAATGAAACCAAGTTCATTACAAAATTTCCAAAAATCTCAGTTTTGAACGATATCTAGGGTTCCCCGGAAACGTTTCATGCAGTCATTCCCACCTTCTCTGCCTCTCCTTGTGGTATATATTTGTGAAATGAATCTCGTGAGGTTGGTCCATCTCTAGTTATGGTAATATAATGCAATCAACAACAATTACAAAATTGAGCACAATAATTTTCTGTAAAAGTTCATGTAGTAATATTCTTTAAACACTAGAAAATCCCATTGGGTTTATCAGGAGTCCTGAATCCTGGAGACTGGGGCACGCTGTGTATTTAATGGTACAAGCACTCGAGGTATTTGCTGAAGGTAAAGTATCCTGACTCTAGCAGATGTCCTGCACATACTATCTGTGTTACATAGATCGGGTTTCAGCTTTCCAGTGTTTCCCATCTCAATGGACATTCATTTTGCCAGCTGGACAGACATTGTTTAGATGGAAATCTTTCAGTTTTGCATTCAGGAAATGTTACAGCTTTATGAAAGACTGGGCTTCAGTTCCACAGCAGATGTCAGTAAAGTGAAATCCACATACATTCACATAGAAAAACATAGAAAAAAAAAAAAAAAACTTTAGCAAATGATTTGCCAGGGGAAAAATGTCTACATAACATAAACATATTGTATTTACAACCCCCACACACCCAATGTGAAAAAGAGCATATAAATCCAATAAACTCAAAGTTTATCTTTTTTTCTTGGTTTGTTAGTGTGTTTTGAAGAGGACTTTTTTTTTCATAGACATTGTTCCACTGATTCTGGCACAGTTGGAATTTTTTCTCTAACCCTCACCGATTCCCGATTCCTCGTTTTGTTGCCTGATATGGTAATTAGGTGCTTACTGTCAAGTGGGCGGTGTCAGGAAGGAGCAGGCAAGGGGGCGTGATACATTGCAGTCTAATCAGAGCCTAACAGTGTCACAGTTCAGAATCATGCACAAATACTAAAGGGATTCTATCATTAGAATCCCTTTTCCAGGTAATATTACATCGGAATAGCCTTAAAGAGGTATTCCCATGACGCTTGTTCACTAACCTGCAGGCTGTTGTGCTCTCTTCACTTCCTGCTGTTCTCGGCACATAGGTGGGCGGGGTTTCTCTTGCACGGGATTGGTTGTAAGTGAATTACTACAGTGTGAAGCTGATGTAGCAGAGCTGGATTTGAGTCAGCTTGCATTACATACAGAGGTAAGGGACTCCCTATCTCAGCCCTTATCAGCCAAATTCAATTAAACCGACTGATAAGAGCTCAGAAATCCCAGAGCTCTCACCTCCCCTATCTGTGTCATTTAAGTAGTGGAGCTTCTCAAACAGCTCAGAGCTGCTCCCAGCCCCTCCCCCCCTGAGAGCAGGCAGCTACATCACTTGACAAATGAGCAGATAATCCCAAGTGCCATAGAAACGGAGTGTAAACAATGAAGTGAATAAATTAAGATAGTGGCCAAACAAAGCAGTTTTGATAAAGCAATGCATTTAGGAAAAGTCTTAAATCCACATAAACTAGCAGTATAGATAGGATCCTTATGATGGGACAACCCCTTTAAGAAAGACTATTCATCCCCTACTTTTATATTTCTGTTCCGCGCCGCTGTTCCGCTGATATACCGATTTTTCCCGGTATGCAAATGAGTCTCCAGACAGCACAGGGGGCGTTCCCTGTGCTGCCTGAAGACTCTCCAGCGACACCTCCATCTTCTACAGCCGTGCCTCTCCGTCATGTCCTTTGTGTAGTCTTCTTCCAGCGAGCCTGCATTAGGAATCTAAATTCCGCGCATGCGCAGTCAGCTCTGCCATCAGGCTTCGGGCAGACTACGTATGTCTGTTTGGTCATTATACTGTGGCTGCTTACAGGAACAGTACACTCATGTAACTCCTATAGAAATTAAATTTTGTTAAACTCCTCTTAGGGGTAGTGGTACAATGTCAGCCCTCTACACCAGCAAACTGGTGATAAATTCCCCTGATGTATTCAATATAGTCATTATTATTATTTTGCCTTCCAATACAAAAGGCAGCAGATTATAGGAATTATATATGGATATATTTTTATATATATATATATATATATATATATATATATATATATTTATTTATTTATTTATTTATTTTTTTTTTACAGAAATGAAGGTTGAATCTTGTGCTGTCAGGCCTGAAACTTTCCCATGGTATCTGTCTTCCACCACACGCCACATGATGTCAACGAGTTATTTCTCAAAGTGCTTACAGCCAAATCACCAGGGATAAAAAAAAAAAAAAAAATCTGGGGCTTGAGCCAGGCGAGTTCCTGCTAGAGTGCTGGTCTGTCAATGTACTCATTATTTATCACATTATTTATTTTCCCATTTGTAGGTAAATAATTCACGTCTCAATGACCCCCACAAAATTAATAGCAAAATGATCTTGGAGAAATGAATTGTGTCCTAATAAAACGTGTAACTAGATTCTCCGAGTAAAGTTAAGAACAAGTGAGATCCAATGCAGCATATTGCAGCTGCTCAGGACTCATTGCTGCTCTGGAAGAAAATCTAAGATGTCATTGATGTGAAATTTGGCCCCTGAAGCAGTTGTGACCTCCTGCTGGTGTGCCAAACTCTATAACAGAAAGCCACATTTTCATTATCTCAAAAATTCTATCCACTCTTATATATTCCGCACAGCTCCAGTGGTATACATTGTACAAGATATTCTATAAGATAGTATAGCCGGTGTTATAATATTATTGTGTAATGTCAAGGAAAATAATTGTCTTATGCTCCATTAGATGTAGTGTTATGGAGAAAACATGGCGGAACATGGAGTTCTGTGTTCCCTTTGCGCAATATTTGTGATATAACCGAAATCCCATTTCACAGCCGTGCAGAAATGTTTAAGTGTTGGTTAGATCTCTGGTTGGTCTAAGATAAAAAACAAAAACAAAAAAATAACAGAATGGCCCACATAATGGGTACTTAATATTTAGCATTAGAGATGAGAGAGTAGTATTCGATCGAGTAGGTATGTGATGGAATACTACGGAATTCGATGGAATACCTACTCGATCGAATCTTACTCGCTCACCTCTATTTAGCATGTCATATGTTTTGGTCATTGGAATTATGGCTGTACCAATCACTAAAACAAAGAAGAGCTCGAAGGTGCTGTTCCCTTTTATTTGTGTGTGGCTCCCCCCCAAAGAGCTGTGCCTGTTTTATATAAATCTGTATACCATTCGCTATATTCTCCGCATTGGACCAAACACAAATGAAGGCTATATTCACACAACTGTGGTTAAAAAATCAGTGATAAATGGCCCATTTTTCATGCCTGGTTTGCATCTGTCTGGGACCTGTTATCACGGATCCCTCATAGACTTGAGTCTATTGATGGATATGTGCTAATGGGCAAAAGTGAGTGTTCTTTTTCATAATAATGTATTAAAAGGACCAAAAGAACCCCCCCAAAAATGGTCATCACATAGCAATGTTTGATGTTTGTATGAATAAGGCAAAAAAAAAAAAACTAAGATTTCCTGTGCTCAGCTGAGAGCTTCTGCTTCTTTCTTATAGTGGTCTGTAGGAGTCTCAGCATCCATCACTCAACTGATCAAATCACCTGAAATGCCAAAATTTGGCTACTCAGTGGTGGGCACTGTAGACTAGTTTGTATGTTCTCTTTGTGATTGTGTGGGTTCCCTCAGTGTGCCCTGCTATCCTTCTACATGTATGTGTAGATAGATAGATAATGATAGATAGATATATAGATAGATACTGTAGATAGATAGATATATAGATAGATATGGGATAGATAGATAGATAGATAGATAGATAGATAGATAGATAGATAGATAGATAGATAGATATGAGATAGATAGATGATAGATAGATAGATAGATAGATAGATAGATAGATAGATATGAGATAGATAGATAGATAGATAGATAGATAGATAGATAGATAGATAGATACAGTTCTATGAAAAAGTTTGGGCACCCCTATTAATCTTAATCATTTTTACCTCTAAATATTTTGGTGTTTGCAACAGCCATTTCAGTTTGATATATCTAATAACTGATGGACACAGTAATATTTCAGGATTGAAATGAGGTTTATTGTACTAACAGAAAATGTGCAATATGCATTAAACCAAAATTTGACAAGTGCAAAAGTATGGGCACCTCAACAGAAAAGTGACATTAATATTTAGTAGATCCTCCTTTTGCAAAGATAACAGCCTCTAGTCGCTTCCTGTAGCTTCTAATCAGTTCTTGGATCCAGGATGAAGGTATTTTGGACCATTCCTCTTTACAAAACAATTCAAGTTCAGTTAAGTTTGATGGTCACCGAGCATGGACAGCCCGTTCTCAAATGATCTGAAAACAAAGATTGTTCAACATAGTTGTTCAGGGGAAGGATACAAAAAGTTGTCTCAGAGATTTAACCTGTCAGTTTCCACTGTGAGGAACATAGTAAGGAAATGGAAGACCACAGGGACAGTTCTTGTTAAGCCCAGAAGTGGCAGGCCAAGAAAAATATCAGAAAGGCAGAGAAGAAGAATGGTGAGAACAGTCAAGGACAATCCACAGACCACCTCCAAAGAGCTGCAGCATCATCTTGCTGCAGATGGTGTCACTGTGCATCGGTCAGCAATACAGCGCACTTTGCACAAGGAGAAGCTGTATGGGAGAATGATGAGAAAGAAGCCGTTTCTGCAAGCACGCCACAAACAGAGTCGCCTGAGGTATGCAGAAGCACATTTAGACAAGCCAGCTTCATTTGGAAGAAGGTCCTGTGGACTGATGAAACAAAGATTGAGTTGTTTGGTCATACAAAAAGGTGTTATGCATGGTGTCCAAACAAAACAGCATTCCAAGAAAAACACATGCTACCCACTGTAAAATTTGGTGGAGGTTCCATCATGCTTTGGGGCTGTGTGGCCAATTCCGGCATCAGGAATCTTGTTAAAGTTGAGGTTCACGTGGATTCCACTCAGTATCAGCAGATTCTTGAGAATAATGTTCAAGAATCAGTGACGAAGTTGAAGTTATGCCGGGGATGGATATTTCAGCAAGACAATGATCCAAAACACCGCTCCAAATCCTCAGGCATTCATGCAGAGGAACAATTACAATGTTCTGGAATGGCCATCCCAGTCCCCAGACCTGAATATCATTGAACATCTGTGGGATGATTAGAAGCGGGCTGTCCATGCTCGGCGACCATCAAACTTAACTGAACTTGAATTGTTTTGTAAAGAGGAGTGGTCCAAAATACCTTCATCCAGGATCCAGGAACTGATTAAAAGCTACAGGAAGCTACTAGAGGCTGTTATCTTTGCAAAAGGAGGATCTACTAAATATTTATGTCACTTTTCTGTTGAGGTGCCCATACTTTTGCACTGGTCAAATTTTGGTTTAATGCATATTGCACATTTTCTGTTAGTACAATAAACCTCATTTCAGTCCTGAAATATTACTGTGTCCATCAGTTATTAGATATATCAAACTGAAATGGCTGCTGCAAACACCAAAATATTTAGAACTAAAAATGATTAAGATTAATAGGGGTGCCCAAACTTTTTCATAGGACTGTATATAGATAGATGATAGATAGATAGATAGATGATAGATAGATAGATGATAGATAGATAATAGATAGATAGATAGATAGATAGATAGATAGACAGATAGATGATAAATAGATAATAGATAGATAGATGATAGATAGATAGATAGATAGATAGATAGATAGATAGATAGATAGATAGATAGATAATAGATAGGTAGATAGATAGATAGATAGATGATAGATAGATAGACAGATAGATGATAGATAGATAATAGATCGATAGATAATAGATAGATAGATAGATGATAGATAGATAGATAGATAGATAGATAGATAGATAGATAGATAGATAGATAGATGATAGATAAAATAAAAAATGTTGACTGTATTAATTACATTGGGTGAACTTATCACCAATTTTCTGGTGTAGAGGAATGATATTGTCCCTCACATTTGTCCAAGGCCCTTTCTTGTGCTAAACATCCTCCACAAGCCCAGATCCGTGCCTCGTTCACCACATTGGGGCTCAGATGTGGACACTTATAAGGTATGTGTTATAATGGAAATCAATTTGTTTTCTTGTTATGTATATTCAGATTTAATTTTTTTTCCATAGTGGGGGTCAAAAGGACCTCTTCATCTTTTTTATTAAATGTACAATAAAAATGCAGGTGTTGTCATCTTTGCAGTGAGCACCGTTCCCCGGAATGAGATCTGGTGACAGCAATTTTTTTTTTTTTTTTTTTTTTTTAAATGTAGATTGTGAGCCCCACATAGAGCTCACAATGTACATTTTTCCCTATCAGTATGTCTTTATTTTGGAATATGGGATGGAAATCCATGCAAACACGGGGAGAACATACAAACTCCTTGCAGATGGTTTTATGCCCTTGGCGGGATTTGAACACCAGGACTCCAGCGCTGCAAGGCTGCAGTGCTAACCACTGAGCCACCGTGTGGCCCCCTGTGACAGCAATCTTTTGCTATGACAGGTCGGAGCTTCTTGAAGGCTTCCAGGCTTACCTTCACTTGGCTTCTATTACAGGCTGCACAATGTGTCCTGCAAAAATCAAACCCTCATATGGCACCAGGAATGGAAAAATATAAATAATGATGGCTTTTGTAAGGCAAGGAGTAATATTGGCTGCTGCGGGAAGAGCATGCTGTGCTTCTGTATAACATAGCTACCCCTAGGAGGAGCTTACCAAAATGTAATTTATACAAGGCTAGGACAAAATAACTAGAACACCCCTAAACTTACATAAGGACTACATGGTGCCTCAGTGGTTAGCATTAATGCCTTGTAGCGCTGGGGTCCTGAATTTGAATACAGCCGAGGACAACATCTGCAAGGAGTTTGTATGTTCTCCCCGTGTTTTGGTGGGTTTCTTATATTTGCCAATATTATTAATTTATGGAAAGTTTGTTGAAATATCAGGATCTGCTCAAATGTATTGTACAGACTATGAACATTAGGAACAGATAACACTATGAAAATGGGGTTTTGTCTAAGATGCTGCAAAGAAGGTGTTTCGAGGATCTTGGTTATCTGTATGATCTAACATTGCACTTTACTACTTTCTGCATTTTACCTATTTATCCTGATCTCAAAGACTTGGTTGTCAGTAAGTGCGGGATGTGATAAAGGGACAAATATTTTTTTTAATTTAACGATGACTACATAAATAATTTAACTATTTTTACTCTTTTGAGAGGTTGTAAAATAAGTGGGATTTCTGACTGGATGGTGCTTGGATTTATTGATCTTTTAGGTCAAGAGTTGAAGCAGCATGTATCCAGTCATGTGCTAAAGCAAAATCCATACTTGGTCTTTCGCCTGCCCTGGATGAGATAATTGAAGCTGTTTAATCCATGAAGTATCTCGTGCTACAGAAATGTGAAATAATGAACAGGACAAAAATCCCAAAGAAAATAATTATAAATGACAGACAAATGTACATAGATAGATATATAGATATATGATAGATAGATAGATAGATAGATAGATAGATAGATAGATAGATAGATGATAGATAGATAGATAGATAGATAGATAGATAGATAGATAGATGATAGATAGATAGATGATAGATAGATATGAGATAGATAGATAGATAGATAGATAGATAGATAGATAGATAGATAGATAGATAATAGATATATGATAGATAGATGATAGATAGGTGATAGATAGATAGATAGATAGATAGATAGATAGATAGATAGATAGATAATAGATATATGATAGATAGATGATAGATAGATAGATAGATAGATAGATAGATAGATATGAGATAGATAGATAGATAGATAGATAGATAGATAGATAGATAGATAGACATTAGATAGATAGATAGATAGATAGATAGATAGATAGATAGATAGATGATATATGATAGCTAGCTAGCTAGCTAGCTAGATAGATAGATAGATAGATAGATAGATATGAGATAGATAGATAGATAGATAGATAGATAGATAGACATTAGATAGATAGATAGATAGATAGATAGATAATAGATATATGATAGATAGATAGATAGATAGATAGATAGATAGATAGATAGATAGATAGATAGATAGATAGATGGATGGATGGATGGATGGATAGATAGATAGATAGATAGATAGATAGATAGATAGATAGATAGATAGATAGATAGATAGATAGATAGATAGATAGATAGATAGATAGATAGATACTCAGGCTAGAAGATAGATAGATAGATAGATAGATAGATAGATAGATAGATAGATGATAGATAGATAGATAGATAGATAGATAGATAGATAGATAGATACTCAGGATAGAAGATAGATAGATAGATACTCAGGATAGGAGATCGATCGATCGATCGATAGATAGATATTGATGGTTAGATTATTAGGGCAGAGAATCTTCAAATGGCAGGTCTTGTAGGGTATTCAGAAGGAAGTACAGCAGGAAAACCAGCAATAAGGTCATGGATGCCCTACAGAGGCATAACTAACTGTGGTTACTTGGCCCTAAAGGCTAAAAGATGCCCAAAAGTTTCATTGCAGCAAAATAAAACATCAATATTATTCATCAGTGGAGACATACTTCTATTTTTTTTTTTGTATGTAGATTTTGAGCCCCATATAGGGCTCACAATCTACATTTTCTTCCCTATCAATATGTCTTTGGAGTATGGGAGGAAATCCACGCAAACATGGGGGGAACATAAAAAACTCCTTGCAGATGCTGCCCTTGGCGGGACTCGAACCCAGGACTCCAGCACTGCAAGACTACAGTGCTAACCACTGAGCCACCGTGTTTCCCCTGAAAGTGAAAGTGTTTCCTCCACTTTTGTTACTTATAGTTACTCCTTTGGTGCCCAATGTTTATTTATGCATATATGGTGTAGTGTAGAACAGATTTCTAATGCTGGATATCTTCAAATGTCTTAAGATCTTGCCTCGATTGTTCAGAGTTGTTTTGGGGAGAAGAAATGTATGTATGTATTTAGACATTGCAGACTATTAAAGGAAGTCTACCATCCCAAAACTCACTTCTAAACCATGTTTGCTGTTGTAGGGTCGGTTACTGATATAGTGACCATGTCTTTCTTGTACCAAAGTGCAACCTTGCTGCTGAGAAATATAATCTTTATTCCATATGCAAATAAGCTGTTGGGTGCACTTGCAGGTACAGCCCCTCTCCAGTGCACCAAACAGCTCATTTGCATAAGGAACACAAATTGAATTTCTCAGCAGCAAGACAAAAGAGTTGTGTTCACTACGTCAGTAACTAGCCCTATAACAGCATATAAGTGACTTAGAAGCGGTTTTGTTGGTGGTACACTCCCTTTAAGGAGTCTGGATTATCAGACTGTTTTAGAAATACAGTATATATGAAGATGACTTGGAGAGAACCTTGAGGAAGAAAGTCTACATATATATGAGTATACATTCTATTAATTAAGATGATCCCTTTAGCATCACGTATTGGAAGTGTAGACGTCTTCTGCCTTTCATGTACTGTTTGAAACTGAAGATGAATTGAAGATGAGCAACAGAACTTGAAAATGAATCTACGAAAACTTTGGATAAATATTTCTATTTATAGGTATTGTCAATTACCGAAGCCAAACTACTTGCTGATATGAATATGTTTAATCTTAGCAGCGAAGCCATAATTGCAAATTATTATCTTTAATGAAAGATGTGGATGCGATGTATATCTGTCGCATAAGGTGAAATAATAAGGACGTCGTAATTCAGCATTAATGGGTAGCTAATGATGGCAGCATAAAGCATAGAGATGAGTGAAATGGTTCAGATCCAACTGGATTCAATGAAAAATTTTCCAAAATCTTAAGCTTGACCTGGACCTGAAACTTTGGGGGTTTATCACCCTTAGACCACTATTATACTCTGGAGTCTCTTCACACTCAGTGGATACTCAGGGGAGGTGAAAAAACTTAATAAATACTTCTATTCACTATCTTTCACCTATCCTGGATATCTTCACGGCATCCCACGCTTCCTCAAGGGTCCTCTTCTGGCCTTTTGGGTGATGTCATACACCTCAAGGAACCAATCACAGGTCTTAGCATGCTCCAGGGTTGCGTGACATCACCCCGAAAGCCAGAAGAGAACCCCCAAGGGAGTGCTGGATGCTATGAGAATGCCAAGAAGTTGCGAGTGAAAGTGTTAATTATGTATCTCCAAGTCCCCTGAGCCTCCAAGTTTGGCCTGAAACAAATCTTTGGACATAACCATCCAAACATGAAGCAAATAAATCTAAATCTTCAGAGGTTCACCCATCTCTTATTTAGTATCCAACAAATCGTCATGTTATCCCCTGGATCAATACTGTAGGGCTTATAGAGTTATAGGTTGGACTTGATGGACTAATGTCTTTATCCAACTTCATCAACTATGTAACTATGTAATTATTGGAAAATGGTCATGTATTTCCTTAAGAGGAAATTTGCTGAGACTTTTAATTTTTCAAGGCAAAGAAATTTCCATCCCTACATCCATCACAGCTCATCATTGTCTATTCCATTGGTAGGATTGGGGACCTTGCGGGAGGGTGAACAGTATCCTTTATAAAGCATATCTGTTGTTTTTATGGTCATTAATGTGCACTATAAGCTACTGTAAGCACTTGTAATACAATTTGGGAGTTGGATGACTCCCTTTAAACAAGGCTGACAACTCAACAATCCATATCAGTGCAATAGGGCATATGCAATATTAATTCTATATATGTGTAGCATTTTCCTCGAATATTTTCATCCATTGCATATTTGATGCCATTCATCCTACTACTCTCCATATAATACGGCTATCTCGCTGACCAGCATTCTTATCTCTCTATAAGCTCAGTGTGAATCCACCAGTTGGTTCCTCCAGACCTTAGAAGATCCCACAAAGCCTACTTCATGTCTGATCTGATTTGTACACCCAATTTACTAATTTATGTTCTCCATCACTGATGTATCCCCCTCCTCATCGTATTCCAACGCCCTTAGTTCCCAAGCCTACTAAGTTTTTCCCTTTCTACATAAAGACAGAGGAGACAATATATATTTTGTATTCTGATGGTGAAAGTGAAGTCTTCTCCTCAAGACAGTATGAAAGTTTTATTGGTTTTAACAATTCCTTGACTTGTGAAATAGTTGCAGCTTGTCAGATGTTATGACACTGGAGTCAGTTGATCAAATATCCCTCTCCAGTAATTTGTCTCGAGGCTAGCTATGATGTTCCTCCCATGGAGACACTTGAATCATCTTAGGTATATGTCACCTCCACACGCTGTACTACACTGATTCCAAGGTCTTACATTGACTTTGTACTGGAGAACTTTCTAGTATGTGAAGAAAGGCTGTAATATTGAATGATGAGGTGCTTGTAAGGTTGTCATAGCTGTAACATTTTCTGTCGAATACTTCATCCTATCCTAAAGCAAATGGTGCTCTATCACATGTTGCACTGTAGAAGCATTGTCTTATCAGATTACATGGCAACTACTAGCAATATAACTTAATACCCCAAGGAGGATCCTCTGTTCAATATCTTCATCTCAAGGCTACAAATGTAGAACGATTACAAAAAGTGCCTCCTGTTCTGTCCTGCATTACACAGATATACAATTCATTTTAAAAGGCCATGTGTAGTGCTTTATTTCCCCTGTAGAGGTGCTGCAGGGAAATTGAACACTTAATGCCTTCTTTACCTGTAGATTGGTGATCACTTGGATTTCCAAGGCCAGGTAATATGGTGAGATCTGCTTATTGACCAGGAAGCCTTTAACAAGTAGGGGTTTGGCAAGCATACACCTATTTAAAGCACTGCAGAAAACACAGTGTATATATCAAGCAGTTTAAGGGGTTAGCCTGGAAATTTTTACATAAATATCTGATCTGTGCAGGGACCGGCAAACTCCCACAGGGATCAGATGATAAAGATCACTTTCTCACTGTCAATAGGCATTTTGTACAAGTACCTGAATGACTCTGTGTATCTGTTTAACCACTGTGCTGTGTAGGTATCATGATGTCATCAGATCCAGATACCAAGAAGATAGATGTAACAGATGTAACGGTCTGGGTCTGGTTCGGAGTCTTAAGGTGCTACTACTTGGAACATAATTTACTTGCAAGGTTGGTAACATAGTCAGGAGGAAGCCAGTGGTCAATGTACAAGATGAGCATCAGTGTTGAAGGAGAAAGCAGATACTGTAGTCAGGAGCAAGTCAATGGATAATGCACAAGGTGAGCGTCAGTGTGACGCTGGGTTCACACCAGCATTCAGCACTCCGTTCTCAGGTTTCCGTCTTCTGTCATGCCGAGTCCGGCCATGAGCGCCGGTGAACGTTTTATGCTCCCCGTGGCGAAACCGTTTTTTTTAAACTGGACACAAAGTACTGTATGTCCGACTCTGTGTCCGGTTTTAAAAAAACGGTTTCGCCGCGGAGAGCATAAAACGCTCACCGGCGCTCACGGCCGGACACTTTTCAAAGTGCCGGCAGGTTTCCGTCTCCTGCCCTGTTTTGTGCAGGAAACGGAAACCTGTACAACGGACTCTCAGGCGCAGATGTGAACGAGCCCTAAGCAGCAGAGCAGGAGAGAGCAGCCAGATTACAGGCAGAGCACAATAATCTCACAAGGCAGGAAGTGCAAGGCTGGGTTTGTATAGAGGTGGAAACTGAAACTAGAGGTACCCTGAACTAGGCTCAGATCAGCACAGGGGCTGTCCAGGAAGCTGAATAACTCAGCTGGAAGAGCTGCAGCCTGGGACACTGAAGTCCCTGGGTCAAGTCCTGACAATGGAAGTTAATACAGCAGGGGAAGCTGTGTGGCTAGAACTGTTTAACAGCACTGGTGCTAGGACTGGAGGGGACTAGAAATATCATGGTGTGTCATATATCTGATGTTGTTAAGGTACCATTGTGGCTGGAATAGCCAGGTAGGGCAGTCTGGATGTTATTGGCGTGGGCACTATGGATGGCAAGGGAACAGGTGTAGTTAGTAAGAGTAAAGATATAACTACTTTTTCATTGAGCTGATATGAGTATTTAGATTGTAACACTAGCCCCATATCATAATGTCAAGATTGAGTTGCTTCTGAGTTTCCCAACCTGGCACCTAGCGCACCTAGCTACGTTCCTGGACAATCCAATGGGTAAGGTTGAATAATGTGACCTGCAAATTTGTCCCTGTATGCAGTAATAGATAGGACTGCATGTAGTTGTCAACAGTGCTATGGCGACAACATTGTAATAATGCAGTACAAAGTGGTAGTCATCAACACCTTGTTTATATTATTGTCATGTTAGGGGTGTTTTCCTACTGCTAAGGAGCACAGCAACAATTCAGCAAAGCGAAAGGTCAACCAAGTGTGCAAATGCCCTCTGTCAACCCTTCGCTTAACAAACTAATAGAATTTTAATATACACCCTAATCTAGATGCTAAGTAAAGGTGCCAGTCATCTGAAATTCTTCCTGTGGCATGTGCATGTATCTGAGTCACTTGGCAAAATATCAACTTCCATTTATATTTTACTGGTTAGACTTTCCATACACCTCCCCTGAGTGTAGTGCACATTCTTGTAATGTGATACGTCGGCATTGTAGGAGCTAAAAGTCCTAAGTTTAATAGGTTTGACTCTTTAGTGGTTATTTTTCCTTGGAAAAACAAATGCATTAAAATTCTGGTAGCAGTATATATATCATATTTTCAAGGTATAAAATATCACTGTGAGACATTAGGCAATTGCAGTTGGTTGGGTTAATGACAGCAGGAGTGCAATGTGCTAGAGACATCAGCTTCACACTAATAAGATTAATGAGGTGCGGGCGCCGGGGCGCTCTGATTTGTGATGATTTTAGCAGCTCCTAAAATTATCATATAAAGATACATGAAAATTGTCAGATATTTAGAGGATCACAAAAGCCAAAAATTGCAAATGGAAGTTCTGATAATTACAATTTCAAAGAATAAAAATTGCAAGTCGGGCACATTCTTCAGTAGGTGTGAGGTTAAGTCCATTCAGCTTTGCATTGTTTATGTGGGATTCCTGGTAGCACATTATGGTGAGGCATACCACAAGACTATGCCATCTATTATGCCACATTAAAGGTTAGTACAGACACAGGAGTCTTGTCTTGTCTTGGAAGACTTGGAAACTTGGCAGACAAGGAGCTTAGAAGCATAACGTTTCAGCCCATCAGTCAAACTGTACTTGGTAATTGCATAAAGTCGACCATTATCATATGTTGTTTCATGAGATCAGAGCTCGGTGAGGAGCTTTTCCAAGAAGACCCCACAGATTGAAACCATGGAGGCAGCTTGAGAATTTTATGTTTCATTAAAGGAATATTACTATAGAAAATGGCAGATCACTTGTATATGCCATGACTTCAAGCCCAAACTTCTGAAACTCCCACAACTTTTTTATTCTCAAAATCGGTGAATAAGAGCATCGTTGTGCAACCAAAATCTGTAATTTGAGTACTTGTGACTGTATTAGTGCCAACCCATCACTGATCAGGAGACAAAGGCATATTCCAATGGTATACCAAATCTTCTTATCATGAGACAACCCATTAAAGGGGCTCTATCAGCAAAATCATGCTGATAGAGGCCCACATATGTGTGAATAGCCTTTAAAAAGGCTATTCAGGCACCGCTAAAGTTATATTAAACTACCCCCCAATTTTAATATAAAACCCTAAAAAAGAATGTCATTTACTTACGCGTCGTGCATGCTGGGCCGGCATTCAGGGTGCGCCGTCTTCTTCATCCACGCCTCCTCTTCCTCCGATGTCCTCGGGTCCCATCCTTCTCCGGCGCTCGCGAACTGACATTGATAAAAAAAAAAATGGCCTGGACGCATGCGCAGGAGCCGTAGTAGAAGCCGCATGCTACTGCGCATACGCCCAGGCCATTTTTTTTATATCAATGTCAGTTCGCGAGCATCGGAGGAGGACGGGACCCGAGGACATCGGAGGAAGAGGAGGCGTGGATGAAGAAGACGGCGGACCCTGAATGCCTGCCCACAGTGCACGATGCGTAAGTAGATCACATTCTTTTTTAGGGTTTTATTTTAAAACTGGAGGGTAGTTTAATATAACGTTAGCGGTGCCTGAATAGCCTTTTTAAAGGCTATTCACGCATATGTGGGGCTCTATCAGCATGATTTTACTGATAGAGCCCCTTTAAAATATTCTTTACCCCACCCTCTGAAGAAACTGTACAATTACTAGCACACATAGTAACACCCAGATATCATTTTTCTTCCGTTTCAATTTTTCTATTTCAATTTTTCTTCTCCACCAACCAAAAGCCATAATTTTTTTTATTATTTTTGTTCACAGAGCTATATCAGGGCTTATTTTATAAAGTAGGGCAATTTTTTAATAACTGTAGCAAGGAAAAGCACAGGGGAGAGGGAGGGAAAAATGTACAGCCCACAATTTTTTAATATTCCATACTGGGAGGATGGAAAAAATTTACAATGAAGTGGAGTTAGAAAAATAAAATGCAATTATGCCCCCTAAAATTGAAAGCACCATGGCAGCTGTGTTCTTCCTTACCATTCCACTTGGCATGAAATATCCCTAGATGAGTAGCATGAGATGACTATGCTTATAGCTATGACTTGGCTGAAAAAGAGATATCGTAAATGTTAGATGTGGCTAAATCAACAGGTTGGTACATTCTGGTTAAAAAAAAAAGTGCACTGGTGAGCTCAGGAACCCAAAAAGGCTTGGATGTCCATAGATGAATACAGTGGTAGATGATCGAAGAATCCTTTCCATGGTGAAGAAAAGTCCCTTCACAATATGCACCTAAGAGAAGAACATTCTGCAGGAAGTAAGTATATCCGTATCTAAGTCTACCATTAAGCAAACAATTCATAGAGCAAATACAAGGTGCAAACCATTCATCAGCCTCAAAAATAGAAGGCCAGGATAGACTATGCCAGAAAACATCTAAAGAAGCCAGCTCAGCTCTCAGTATTCTTTGGAAAGATGAAACTTAGGTCAACCTGTACCAGAATGATAGTAAGAAGAAGGTATGGAGAAGGCTTGGAATGACTCGTGATCCAAAGCATACCATATCCTGTGTAAAACAAGGTGGAGGCAGTTTCATGGCTTGGACTTGCATGGCTTCCAATGGCACTGGGTCACTAGTGTTTATTGATGATGTGACAGAAGATAGAAGCAGCCAAAGAATTGTGAAGTGTACCAGGATAGACTTTCTGCTCAGAGTCAACCAAATGGAGCAAAGTCGATTGGACAGCAATTCACAGTACAGATGGCCATTGACCCAAACATACTGCAAAGGCAACCCATAATTTTTTAGGCAAAAAAGTGGAATATTCTGCAATGACTGAGTCTATCACTAGATCTCAACCCGATCGAGCATGCCTTTCAATTGCTTAAGACAAAAACACTCACAAAAATCAACAACTGAAGACAGCAAACGCCTGGCAAAGAATCACAAAGGCGGCATCCCAGCATTTGGTGGCGTCCCTGGGACTACAGGCCGTCATTGCCTACAAAGTATTCCCTACAAAACATTAAAAATTAACATTTTATTCATGAGAATATTAATTTGTCCCATTACTTTTGAGGCAGGGAAGGAGAGGCAGGCTGAAAAAACGTCTTCTAGATGTTACAGCTATCCTTATTCAGCATTTACATGCGGAGTACAGATCCGCCTTAGTCGATAAAGAGAAACTTTAGATTGTTTTTCAATACAGTTTTTTGATAATGAATTATAGACGAAAAAGGATAAAATAAATTACGCGTTTAAGGTCCAGTTTATGAAAAAACAAGATGGTTGGGTTTTACGGAAATGTTAAGTAAACCAGCAAATGTATCTACCGTATATAATCGAGTATAAGCCGACCCAAATATAAGCCGAGGCCCCTAATTTTACCACAAAAAACTGGGAAAACTTATTGACTCGAGTATAAGCCGAGGGGGGAAATGCAGCAGCTACTGGAAAATTTCCAAAATTAAAATGGTCGGAGTTTTTGGGTGCAGTAGATGCTGGGTGAAGGGGAGGGGGTGTTTTGGTTGTCTGTCTGCCCCTTCCCTGAGCTTGAGGAGTTTTTTTTTTCCCCCACTTGGAATTCAGCCTGGCTGAATATAGGGTATCTGCAGTGCTCCTATTAACCCCTTTCCGAGGGAAGAGGAGCACTGCAGATCCCCTATATTCAGTAGACCGGGCACTTTCAGACACAGGGATACCTAATATGTATATGTGTCGCAGTCATTTTCTACTTTTGTGTCTATTCTAGGGAAAGGAGGGGTTTAGAAATTTTAATTTTTTTTATTTTTATTAAAGCTTCATTTTTCCCCCACTATTTTATGGGAGATTCTATACATTGATATTGCTGCTGGTCATAGACCTCCCACCCTTAAAAAAAAAAAAAAAAAAAGGTTTTTTTTGCTGACTCTGCCGAGGGGGACTTTTTCAGCACAAAAATTGTGCTGAAAAATTCGGCTTATACTCAAGTATATACATTAATCAATCAACCAATTGACATTAATTGTCAATTGATTCTACATGGATACAATCCTATCTTCAGTGACGACTCTGTAATAGCAACCACAGAGATATCCAGTGAACACTAATAGGATCCATTCATAATAGAAGGTTATAATTTGTTACTTTCTAGCATTATTACCGTTCTTTGTCATTTCTCGATGAGCTAAAGTTTTAGCTTCGCATTATATAACCAGCACTGGCAGTATTTGTAAGTGTGGGGTTGGCAGTGTTACAGTGACAATATTACCCACAGTCTCTTCCATTAAAGAAACAATAAGACATTTTTTCTACTATAGTCTATTTCCAGTCAGTGTTGGGAACAAATAAAAAACATTTTGCTCACTTCTTCTCTGTTGGTAATAAGCCCCTCTGGTTTGCCTGCAGGTATCAAGCTGCTTAAATCACCCATGCTAATTACTTGGCAGCGAATACTAGACAGCTAAAAATGTAATTAAGGACAGATTAATTAAAATTCACTGCAATGAAATATTGAAGCATTCCATTTTTTTTTTTCTGTTTGCAGGCCAAGGAAAAAAAGTTTCCTAGTTCCCATACAACTAGTACAATGCAGCCGATATACAGAGGCGCTCTATTCAATATTGTAGGCAAAAGTATGAAATAATGTAACCTAACAATACTCCTTATATGAGAAAGAAGCAAAATAACATATAATAACTTCAATTTTATGTATTATTGTTTAATTTTATGTTTTATTTTTGTTTGTTTGTTTATAAAAGGATTTTTCTATTTTTTTTTTTTTAATTTAATGCTTTGGTGTTGATTTACCGCTACTCTGAGGCTGGGATTCCATCGTAAACTCCGGGGAAAGTGGACAGGGGACGGCTTGCCGGCAGTCAGCTTTAGATCCCATTCATTTCCCGTATGTGGCCTCTCTACCTGGAAACTGTTTTTATTGCATGGACACAATGTCGTACATGCAGGACTTTTTGATCAGGCAAAAAAAAAAAAAAATGTAAATCAAATATTAGAATAATAGAAATAATTTAAATAATATTATATATATATATATATATATATATATATATATATATATATATATATATAGTATATAACCAGTATAATCTGTTATTTCTGTGGTGCCATACTCCCGAGCTTCTCCATAGGTTGTTCCCAACTGTCCTCAATTTCTGGTAGCGATGTGTTGGATCCAATGGTTCTCTGTTTCACATTTTCTGGCTCTGCCCACTTAACGTATATACTCGAGTATAAGCCGAATTTTTCAGCACAATTTTTGTGCTGAAAAAGCCCCCATCGGCTTATACTCGAGTCAGCAAAAAAAAAAAAAAAAAAAAAAAAAAAAAAATATATATATATATATATATATATATATATATATATATATATATTTTTAGGAGGGAGGGGGGGTCTGTGACCAGCCACAATATCAATATATAGAATCTCTCATAAAATAGTGCAAAAAACCCCGAAGGTTTAAAAAAAATAAATAAAAGTTGTAAATCCCTCCTTTCCCTAGAATACATACAAAAGTAGAAAATTACTGCAAAACACATACACATTAGGTATCCCTGTGTCTCACAGTGCCCAGTCTACTGAATATAGGGTATCTGCAGTGTTCCTGTTCCGATGGGAAGGGGTTAATAGGAGCACTGCAGATACCCTATATACAGCCAGGCTGCATTCCAAGTGGGGGAAGAAAAAACAGTCCTCAAGCTCAGGGAAGGGGCAGGCAGACAACCAAAACACCCCCTCCCCTTTCCCAGCACCTACTGCACCCAAAAACTCCGACCATTTTAAGTTTTGAAATTTTCCAGTAGCTGCTACATTTCCCCCCTAGGCTTATACTCGAGTCAATAAGTTTTCCCAGTTTTTTGTGGTAAAATTAGGGGGGTTGGCTTATACTTGGGTCGGCTTATACTCGAGTATATACGGTATTCATCCATGTTGGACAAAGGCTGAGAATATGCTAACACTGATATTTGGCATGACCATCCCCAGGGATCCACTGACCTACCTTACCTAATACCCTGGGAAGAAATAGTGCCAAGCTGCTCCTTTATATCTTGATTCATTGCTCTTCATTGGCGTTGTAGGGCTCCTCCATCCTGAATGGACTTATACACACATATACGTGACTTATGCTCCTTGGAATACCTCACGTTCTTATTACATGAGTCCGTTGATGATTATGTTTTCGGGGTTTTTTGTTTGTATTAGACAATTCTGCTCTGGATTAGGCCCAAATGAATGGGCCTAGTTGGGGAGGAAGGGGTCTCGCTACGGACACTGTGACGGATTTTGCAGTGGAATCTGCAGCAATGAAGGGCAGGTCGCTTCTTTTTTTTCCGTGACCGGCACAAAACCGCCAGCGGAAAAAAGAAGTGAATGGCTCCCATTGAAGTCAATGGGAGGCGTTTTATGGAGCCAGATTCTGATGCGAATTCCACGTCAAAATTCGGTCCACAAACCTCATGTGGACCCAGCCTTAATAGTTTATTTTTTCAATGAACAAAATGGAAGTGAATGAAGAAAAGAGGAATCTAAATCATGTCACTGTAACCTAAATTCCCATGACTGAGTTTCATCCATGAAACTTGATCCGTGTGGTCGCCAGATTGACCGATGCCACTAGGCTCCTAGTGTTATAGTTATCCAGGATATTAGGAGTGGTCATGTGGATGCATCCTAAAGCCTTATACAGACAACTATATGCATTGTCAGTGTGTTCGCCATGTTTTTGTTGGCTATAATACTGACCCATTCATTTCAATGGCCCAATACACATGACCAAGTATTTTCCCACCCTGTGTATGGGGCTGTGAATCAGGAACAAAAATCAGGGCAGGTCCTATTCCTATCCATTTTGCTGCTCATAATCATGAAAATCAGTGAATGGGGCCATGGAGGCAAGGCACAGACGGGACACGCATGTCATCCATGTGCTGTTCAATCACGCCTCGGAGACATGCGCATGGTCGTGTACATGTCACTTAAACTGCTTTTTTTGTTGCAATTTTTTGAGCCAAAACCAACAGTACCTTCAAAAAGAATGGGAAACACCGCAACAAAAATGCTGCATTTTACAGTCAATGCAAAGACAATGGGATTCTAGTGAATCTCATGCACACATTGCAGAAAAAATGCGCAGTCGAAATTCTGCAATTTCCAAACCTGTCACAGAAATGCTGATGGTTTCCCTATAGGTATAATGTAAGCAGAGAGACCACAGAGGAAACCTCTGCGAACTTCTGTGAAAAGTGGTGCAGGAAAAACTGTGATGTGTTGCTGCCGCAGTTTTTCCCACAGCATTTTTTTTTTGCTATGGCCCTCTACGTGGGGCCTTCGCTTTATACTTTTCCCTTCTGGTATATCCACTCCTGGCTTTGACTTAAAAAAAATGCAGCAAAATCTGCACCAAAAAAAAGCAGCTTTTCAGCTGTTTAGGACCTCAGTGGAACACAAAAAACCCCCCAGAAAAACACCCAAAAATACCAAGTGTGTTGCCAGCCGTAATCCTATCACTTCACTTTCTAAAATACAGCAACATGAATGTAATAAAATAAAATTATGTTAAAAACTGAACTTCCTATGAAGAATTCTACTGAATGATATAGAAAATAAAGAAAGTATATTCAAATATTGTACAATGTTTTATTACATAACAATATAATAATATACAATGTCTATAATTATATTTTATATTTTACATTACATTATTTATATATATTATACTGTCATATATTTTATTTATTTATATGTTGAACCTGCAATCTCCTCCTTAGTTTTCCAACATTACAGATTTTCAGAATGTGTAAACCGACTTAGAATCTAAAACATACTCACTTCTGTAACGTACTTTATATAACAGCACCTACAGCATTAGCTGCTAAATATACAGCTGCCAATCCTTCCACTCATGTACCCTTAGGCTGTCCAGTCCCCATGGAGAACGTGGATCACATCTGTAGAACACAAAGTAATCAATAATTTTTAACTTATAGATGATAAGATTAGCTCTGTGGACCCCCGGGGTAACCCTACATGGAAAGGATACATCGTAAACACTCATTCTTCCAGGCAGTTATGTACAACTGTGGAAGTTTTCCATGTAATTATAGCATCTGTCTATCACATATTCTTTCTGTCTATCTATCTATCTATCTATTAGAGATGAGCGAACAGTGTTCTATCGAACATCACGTGGCAAACTCCCAAAAAATTTGATTCCACTCCCACCTTCCCTGGCGCTTTTTTTGCACCAATAACAGCGCAGGGGAGGTGGGACAGGAACTACAACAATGGGGCATCGAAAAAAATCGGAAAAAGTCATTGCCTGCCGAAATCAGGTGATCCTCCTCAGGATTTCAAATCCGGGTCATATGAGAATGTGAACTTTGTGACTAAGAGACAGGGATAGCTGTACAGGCAGGGATAGCTAGGGATAACCTTTATTTAGGTAGGAATGTTATTAAAAATAACTTTTTGGGGCTCTATCGGGGGTGTAATTGTGATTTTTGTGAGATAAACTTTTTCCCATAGGAATGCATTGGACAGCGCTGATTGGCCAGAGTACGGAATTTGACCAATCAGCGCTGGCTCTGCTGGAGGAGGCGGAGTCTAAGATTGCTCCACACCAGTCTCCATTCTGGTCCGACCTTAGACTCCGCCTCCTCCAGCAGAGCCAGCGCTGATTGGTCGAATTCCGTACTCTGGCCAATCAGCGCTGGCCAATGCATTCAATTAGCATGATGAAGTAGAGCTGAATGTGTGTGCTTAGCTCAACTACACCGGTGGAGTAGTTGAACTAAGCACACACATTCAGCTCTGCTTCATCAGGCTAATAGAATGCATTGGCCAATCAGCGCTGGCCAATGCATTCTATTAGCGTGAGCTGAGTGTGCACAAGGGTTCCAGCGCACCCTCGGCTCTGCTACATCTGATGTAGCAGAGCCGAGTGTGCACAAGGGTTCTAGTGCACCCTCGGCTCTGATGTAGCAGAGTCGAGTGTGCACAAGGGTTCTAGTGCACCCTCGGCTCTGATGTAGCAGAGTCGAGTGTGCACAAGGGTTCTAGCGCACCCTCGGCTCAGATGTAGCAGAGCCGAGGGTGCACAAGGGTTCTGCTGATTCTGTATACTGATTCTGTATACTGGCCAATCAATGCTGGCCAACGCCAGCGGTGATGCAGAGCTGAGTGTGTGCCGAGCTCACACAGTGCTGAGTCTCTGCATACCCGTAGGAATGCATTGGCCAGCCTTCAGCCAATCAGCGCTGGCTCTGCCGGAGAAGGCGGAGTCTAAGGTCGGACCTGAATGGAGACTGGTGTGGAGCGATCTTAGACTCCGCCTCCTCCAGCAGAGCCAGCGCTGATTGGTCGAATTTCGTACTCTGGCCAATCAGCGCTGGCCAATGCATTCTATTAGCATGATGAAGTAGAGCTGAATGTGTGTGCTTAGCTCAACTACGCCGGTGGAGTAGTTGAGCTAAGCACACACATTCAGCTCTGCTTCATCAGGCTAATAGAATGCATTGGCCAATCAGCGCTGGCCAATGCATTCTATTAGCATGAGCTGAGTGTGCACAAGGGTTCTAGTGCACCCTCGGCTCTGATGTAGCAGAGCCGAGTGTGCACAAGGGTTCTAGTGCACCCTCGGCTCAGATGTAGCAGAGCCGAGGGTGCACAAGGGTTCTGCTGATTCTGTATACTGATTCTGTATACTGGCCAATCAATGCTGGCCAACGCCAGCGGTGATGCAGAGCTGAGTGTGTGCCGAGCTCACACAGTGCTGAGTCTCTGCATACCCGTAGGAATGCATTGGCCAGCCTTCGGCCAATCAGCGCTGGCTCTGCCGGAGAAGGCGGAGTCTAAGGTCGGACCTGAATGGAGACTGGTGTGGAGCGATCTTAGACTCCGCCTCCTCCAGCAGAGCCAGCGCTGATTGGTCGAATTTCGTACTCTGGCCAATCAGCGCTGGCCAATGCATTCTATTAGCATGATGAAGTAGAGCTGAATGTGTGTGCTTAGCTCAACTACGCCGGTGGAGTAGTTGAGCTAAGCACACACATTCAGCTCTGCTTCATCAGGCTAATAGAATGCATTGGCCAATCAGCGCTGGCCAATGCATTCTATTAGCATGAGCTGAGTGTGCACAAGGGTTCTAGTGCACCCTCGGCTCTGATGTAGCAGAGCCGAGTGTGCACAAGGGTTCTAGTGCACCCTCGGCTCAGATGTAGCAGAGCCGAGGGTGCACAAGGGTTCTGCTGATTCTGTATACTGATTCTGTATACTGGCCAATCAATGCTGGCCAACGCCAGCGGTGATGCAGAGCTGAGTGTGTGCCGAGCTCGCACAGTGTTCGAACACTCAAACAGTGAGCGGCTGTTCGAATCAGATTTCGAACCTCGAACATTTTAGTGTTCGCTCATCTCTACTATCTATCTATCTATCTATCTATCTATCTATCTCATATCTATCTATCTATCTATCTATCTATCTATCTATCTCCTATCTATCTATCTATCTATCTATCTATCTATCTATCTATCATCTATCTATCTATCTATCTATCTATCTCCTATCTATCTATCTATCTATCTATCTATCTATCTATCTATCATCTATCTATCTATCTATCCATCCATCCATCCATCCATCCATCCATCTATCTATCTATCATCTATCTATCTATCTATCTATCTATCTATCTATCTATCTATCATATATCTATCTATCTATCTATCTCCTATCTATCTATCTATCTATCATCTATCTATCTATCTATCTATCTATCTATCTATCTATCTCCTATCTATCTATCTATCTATCTATCTATCTATCTATCTATCTCATATCTATCTATCTATCTATCTATCTATCTATCATCTATCTATCTATCTATCTATCTATCTCATATCTATCTATCTATCTATCTATCTATCTATCTATCTATCTCCTATCTATCTATCTATCTATCTATCTATCTATCTATCTATCTATCTATCTATCATCTATCTATCTATCTATCTATCTATCTATCTATCTATCTCCTATCTATCTATCTATCTATCTATCTATCTATCTATCTATCTATCTATCCATCCATCCATCCATCCATCCATCCATCTATCTATCTATCTTGATCATTGTAATGCAATTTAAGTCATCTTGGACTCCAGCAAACCAGTTAAAAAATTTATATTTTAGTAAATCTCAACATCTTTTATCTATTGAATGGTATCGGCCGAACACTCTCATCTCCTCGCTGATACAGCGCAAATCATTTTTCCCTATATTAAATATGCAAAATGTTCTAATGGGATAGCGAGCAGACATCAATGTACTGTGTATTGTACCGTCACAGAGTTATCATCACCTTCACAAGAATCATTATGTGCATTATTATCTGCTCAGTCAGCAACAGCGTCAGCGGCACCATCATTACCATTATAACCCTATAATTTACCTCATTGCCTCTAAATGAAGGAAGTAAAGAAAGGCTTGTGGTATAATAAGATGAAGAGGCGGCTGCAGCACCTCCTGGATTAGAATAATAAATAAATAAATATATATATATATATATATATATATATATATATATATATATATATCTATCTCACATCAGTAGTGATCTATAGCCATATTTAATTATATATACATACATACATACAGGGTGGCTTTAACACATTGGTGGGCCCAGTGCAAAGCTTTCATAAATGGGCCCCCTATCACCACTCCTTCAAAATAACAGACCAGCAGAAATTATAATGGCTCATCAGTAGCTCTCACATGGTATAAGGCCCCTTAGTGGCCTTCATACAGAATAATGCCCCTTAGTGGCCCTCATACAGAATAATGCCCCTTACTGTCCCTCATACAGTATAATGCCTCCTTACTGGTCTGATAGAATATAATGCCCTTAGTGGCCCTCATACAGTATAATGCCTCCGGAATATGTGGACAGACAAGTAGTTCACAATCTACTTTCCTGTTCGCATGACTCAAGCAGAGATCTCGTTGAAAGCACATGGACCCCATTATAGTCTATGGGGATCTGTGTGCTTTCGCTGCATACCGCTTGCCATCTACGTTTAGTATTCCGTTCGAGGGGGAATTCTCATGCGGACTCCCCTGAATGGATTACCAACGCAGATGTTAGGGTTAGGCCTACTTTCTTTGCAGGATTTCTACTCAATTATTTGTTTGCCCAACACTGACAAACTTTGAGGGTCATTTATTAACCCATGTACACCTGTTTTCTGGTGTAGATGGGTGATAATGTGGCATCTATTTGGAGCAACACCCTTCGCCTTGGTCTCGTCAGTGACGCCATGACATCATGGTGTTCAGCATGTGTATGTTACTATTGTGGCCCAATCATATTCCTCAGCGGTGACCCGTGGAGAGTGCTAGACACTGGAAGGAGGACCAAGACTAATCCCCAATTGTTCAGTTCCATTACAAATTTGGAATATTTGGGTCGAACCCCACTTGGAACAAATAGCCATCTCGAGACAGGACTTCATTAAGACTACAAAATGTCAGCCTTCATAAGATTGTATCTCTTGTTTACTTTTCTCATTTATTACTAGGTTTAAGATTCCTTTAAGACCTAAGATACAGCTAGTCCTCCTGTGGATGCCGATGAAGTACAAGTAGCCATGCTGCTGCTATTTACTACAGTTCAGAGCAACGGGGCCCCATGAATTCCAGGTACGCCCCTGTCTTCATTGTGAAATTGCTGGAATTGGGTTTCATATAGTTCTATAACTAACAAACAGCATTGACTACCAAACCCCGACTCTGTATCCTGGCAATTACACAATACAACAATAGAACAAATAAGTGCACCGAATCATTTAGACTTTGACCTAGTTGAAGATTTCTGATTACTTCACAGAAGACGTTGCAAAAAAATAAAAGCTTCTTTGAGGCGCATTATTCCCATTGAGATATTTTCTCTTTGACATTTGAACAATGATGAAAGGGGAAAAGACAATGGCGGCCTCCCGCGCTCACCTCCCTACATCAGCTGTCCTTTTCGAAATTTCAAGTATCCTAATTTCTAAAGACCTCGTATAACCATGTCTTAATTCCCCTCGCTATCCTCAAAATGTTACATGCGTCAATAAAAGACAATAATTTATATTTTTTTCTATCCTCAAATATGACCTAGTATTGGGATAATGGAGACGTATGTACAAATGACGGTAAATGAATTGGTTGTATTTCATGTATACAATAAATGATGAAAAGAATGTTGGGTAGAAGGCGTTCATTGTGGTAGAATTACCACCAGCTGTTTCTATAGCGCAGATAATATAGATATATGGTACCAAAGTGATCAATTATAGCTGCGGTTGGATAATCTCGTGGAGCTTCCTGCTGTGTTTTCTATTACCTTTATGTTGGGAATATTGAAGATGCTGACAAAGAAATGATAGGTTTTATAAAGATCTCCAGCTTGGATTTCGATTGATTTCCTCTAATAATCAAAATGGCTGCAAGAAAAACGTACACGGCTGAGGATAGATTGGTTTCTGTATAAGCCGCCTAGAGCCCTCGGTAATGGTCAGATACCAGTATTGACTCGGATGTGGAAGAATTTGATATTCGCTAATAATTCACAATAATTAGGTGTCTATGTTCATTACTCATTCATTTTGTAGTTGGGGGGTAAGGACACACGTTCAGGAGTTCAGGATTTATTGATACCATTTTTGAAGCCAAGGCCAGAATTAAAACGAGAGAGGGGCCGTCTGTTCTTTATTAGAGATGAGCGAGTAGTACTCAATCGAGTAGGTATTTGATCAAATACTATGGTATTCGAAATACTCGTACTCGATCGAGTACCACTCGCTATTCGAATGGAAAAGTTTGATGCAGAACCAGCATTGATTGGCCGAATGCTATACAGTCGGCCAATCAACGCTGGTTCTTCTCCTACCTTTAGAAGTCTTCTCCATGCAGCTTCCCTGTGGTGTCTTCCGACTCTTCATTCACTCTGCCAGGCATCGGGCCTGGGCAGAGCCAACTGTACATGTCCGCTTGTAGTGCGGGCATGCGCAATCGGCTCTGCCCAGTCCCGATGCCTGGCAGAGTGAATTCAGAGCCGGAAGATGCCGCGGGGACGCTGCAAGGAGAAGACTTCTCGGAGGATCCAGCCCGACCCTCACTCGTGGACTTGGTAAGTATAATTTGATCGAACATTGCCTACCCCTGAAACGAGCATTTTCCCCCCATAGACTATAATAGGGTTCGATATTCGATTCGAGTAGTCGAATATTGAGGGGCTACTCGAAACGAATATCGAACCTCGAACATTTTACTGTTCGATCATCTCTACTCCTGACATCAATATCAGAATATTGAAGAATTTTTTGTAACAGGTGACAAATTTTTGATACTAGAGTATTTCTATAATGCTATCCCGGGGGTGAAGTATTTTAGAGAATAATCTTGTAGGGTTTGCAATTATACTTAGATCTCTATATTCTATAAAATAGTTGGGTGCCTTATTATTTCTGAAGCCGAGCATGATTGCTCAGGTTGAAAATATAATAATCCTCATTTTACAATTTACATTAAAAGTTGTTAACATTGTATATTGTAATAAAAGGAGAAGATTCTGTGCTTCCTTTCCAATGGGAAATGACACTGGTATCGGTATGGTGGGTTTTGTGGTTCCTCCTCTAAGAACATACAACTCCCACTTCACCTTTTGTGGAAATGGAATAAAGTTTATATGGCTGACACGGGGGTCGCCACAACCTGGATAACAGTTCTCCTTAAGGACAAAACTGTTTGAAGACTCAAGCAACTTGTAGGAGCTGGAGAATTCCACAGAAACAAAAATCCGGTGGGCGCACACTCCCTCGACAACAACATCTGGATCCGAAATTGCAAATAAAGTTACTTTTATTGGCAGACAGATGACGCGTTTCGGGGTTTAGGTGCCAATCAACAAGCACCACCCCTTCCTCAGATCTTTATTAGAGATGAGCGAACAGCGTTCGACCAAGTACATGTTCGACCAGATATCAGGCTTTTCGAGATGTTCAATTCCAGTTTAATACCACATGGTGACACCATCTGCAGCAAGATGATGTTGCAGCTCTTTGGAGGTGGTCTGTGGATTGTCCTTGACTGTTCTCACCATTCTTCTTCTCTGCCTTTCTGATATTTTTCTTGGCCTGCCACTTCTGGGCTTAACAAGAACTGTCCCTGTGGTCTTCCATTTCCTTACTATGTTCCTTACAGTGAAAACTGACAGGTTAAATCTCTGAGACAACTTTTTTTTGTATCCATCTCCTGAAAAACTATGTTGAACAATCTTTGTTTTCAGATCTTTTGAGAGCGGGCTGTCCATGCTCGGCGACCATCAAACTTAACTGAACTTGAATTGTTTTGTAAAGAGGAATGGTCCAAAATCCCTTCATCCAGGATCCAGGGACTGATTAAAAGCTACAGGAAGCGACTAGAGGCAAAAGGAGGATCTACTAAATATTAATGTCACTTTTCTGTTGAGGTGCCCAGACTTTTGCACCGGTCAAATTTTGGTTTAATGCATATTGCACATTTTCTGTTAGTACAATAAACCTCATTTCAATTCTGAAATATTACTGTGTCCATCAGTTAATAGATATATCAAACTGAAATGGCTGTTGCAGACACCAAAATATTTAGAACTAAAAATGATTAAGATTAATAGGGGTGCCCAAACTTTTTCATAGGACTGTAGGAGGAATGGAAAATGGACGTAGAAGGAATCACAACAGAAACATTAAAAAGCAGGGCAGATGGTATTGACACTATGAATTTAACTTAACTGCGGAATTTTATTGTGAAATTGAATGAAACTAAAAAGTAAAAATACAATACAATACCAATACAATTTTTTTTTTGACAAAGTTTAAAAAATCATGGAACAAAAAATACCCTGAACTTGTATAGTAAAGTAATCATGTTATTTATATTTTTATATTTCTTTAAAAAAAATTGCATTTGACTTGAAAAAACAAAACATAAATTAAAAGCTATATTATATGTGTTGCAACATAATACAATAAAAACACTGATATGAAATAAAAAAAACTACCAAAAAAATATAGCTGTGCTCTTAAGGGATTAGAGTGTAAAGATGCGTTTTTTTCCAAAAATTTAAAAAATAAAGGCCAATTCCATTGAACAGAAATGTAGCATGCTTCATCTCACATTCCCAGGATGTGTAGTGATCAGTAATGGCAGCTGTCTTACAAGGAATGACAGATATTTTGTATGGATGTAAAATGAGAGAACACATTACTTTAGATTAACACTGAAGTCAGGATCCCGTATACATAAATCCCTGCTATACCGTATACTGCGTGGTATGATATGTAATGATACTAAACGTCAGCTGTGTTGTCTGGAATGGCACGTATTTCCTAATGACACACACATATTTCTATGTAATTTCCTCGCAGTTCCATCTATCCATATACCCTTCCTCGGTAACCAAGTGGAATGATAATTTAATACCCATACTAATCCATAATACCATTACATTGGAGCACAAGGTATTCTATGTTTTACACATAACTACTGTGTAATTAAGCAAGATTGTGAAGGAACATGAAGAGTCTTCAGGGTTCCTACACTTGGCTGTCGGTCAATTGTCAATGACTGATTAGGAATGTAGAAGAGAGATTTAAGGGATATTCAAGGACTTTAGTATTGATGACCTGTCATTAGGATGGGCCATCAATATCAGATTGGAGGTTGTCCGACACCCAGCACCCTCACCAAACAGCTGATCCACATCTTCTTAGTGACTGAGGTTAAGTCCAACAGCTGACCCTACATGTGACCCTTCTACAACTCAGTTCTATTCAAGTGAATGGGTCTATGTGGTGACTTGGGCATGCCAAGCGTCATGGTGTCATGAGGAGGAGGCATACACAACGCTGCGAGAAGGCCCAAAAGAGGTAACAGAAGGTGAGTATAAATATTTTTTTTTATTTTTGTCCCCTTCCCTGGGCCTTTAACTGCCCCATAGTATAATACAGTCACCATTTTTGGAATAGTCCAGTCGAATCCAGTTCGCTACGAACTGATTTACCAGTCTCTAGTCCCTCTGCCACCATTCTAAATAACACAAGGTAGAAGAGACCCCTGATTATAATAATTTACTGCACTGCATGTTGTGATGGCCATTCTAGTTTGTCTGAGATCAATCCCAAATAGTTTGAATACGATAAAAATAACAGATATATGGAATATTTGGGTCAAATCTGTTTTTCTTCTATTGAGGCACAAAAACTATAAGTACTTATTGCTTGGGAATGGTGAGGACTAGAGGAAAAAAATTCAACTGTTCTGGAGTTAGTGGATTGGTGCCTATTGAATGATGCAAAAAGTTGGTAGATGTGGTGAAAGAATTTCTTTAAAAGAAATCTAAATCCATCAGTATTTGGTTTGCCAGCCCCGACAGAGCCCTGATCTCAACATGATCCAGTCTGTCTGGGATTATAGGAAGAAACAGGAGGATTGGAGCAAGCCTAAATCTTCAGAAGATCTGTGCTTAGTTCTCCAAGATGGCGGGAATAACCTCCCTGTCGAGATTCTTCAAAAACTGTCTGCATGTGTACCCAGAAGATTTCTCTTATGTTCATTCTTTTAATTTAGTTAAACTGTCATTACTTCTATTTCTGAAACCATTCTTACTTTGCAGACTTTTACAAGGACTGTAGGTATTAGCTGCTAGATCAGTAGGAGCCTGACCACAGGGACTCCACCAAGAAAGGGCCCTCTTCTATGGTTTGAGTAGAGAGGCATTTGAGCATGTTCCTTGCAAATACATACAAAGTTTCTGGGCAGATGAAGATAGTGGAGTCTTGTTTCACTGTACCGCCATCAGTTCCGTAGACCATGAATGGGCTGACAGTGCACAGTCTTGACTGCTTTTTCAACAGGGAACACAATACACCCATTCTGGCAATCAGTGAAAATACCACTGGTCACATCCCCACCCATCGAGCATTCATAACGTATCACAGATCACTGTCAGGCTGCCTCTGCCTCCCATGTTCCTTTGCACAGTGCGCTCATGGCTTAATAAGACTCCACACACCTTAATGGTGGTTCTCTCCTTATGGAGTGACAATATCCCCTCAACCCTGTCTAAGCCTCTCACCTCTGCCAGATCAGTCCTCTCTGCGCCAAGCTGACGAGATGCAAATACATCGAAACAGCTGTCCTGGGCTGACAAGACTGTATCGGTATAATCCCAACATCATTGCAAGCAAAGGCCTCTGAGAAGGTCGGCATGATGTTAAAGGGAGCGCCCTCTTAAAAAAAAAAAAAAAAGGTACACTACTCCAATCTATGTGCTGTGTCCTCTTTGCTGCACCACTCCATTGAATTGAATAAGGATGAGCTCTTGTAATAATAATAAATGTATCCAATGCTGAGCTTTCGGCAAGACCAACTGACCATTTAATGTGTTTGGGGGTGTCCTGATTTTCTCCTGAAGGCAGATTTTGGAAAACTAAGGATCAACCTATTGTTGGATTTTAACATGGTTAATGCCCTTGCTCTCAGGGAGATACTATCAAAGAAGACAGGTCAACACTCCAAAAAAGCAAAATAATGAATTTCATAAGCCCAAACTGCAAGGTTTCTCAAGCTTGACAAAGGTCCATTTGGACTGAAACATTGCACTATGCGCTAATAATCTGCAATATATTTTTCCTTTTCCAATGTTGTTCTGTTTTCTTTGATATTTGGGGAGGCCAGATAGTTATTTTGCAAGGTTATCTTTGAATCTATCTCTTCTATCTCTTTCTATCCATTGTTAGTCCATGCATCTATCTATCTATCCATCCATCCCTCTCTATTTTCTATTTTATATCAATTTTTCTATCCATTGTTAATTGATCTATCTATCCCTCCATCCATCCAAAGGGAAAGTAGTTCTTAATATTGGGTGCAAACCACAGATCTCTATCACTATCCATCCATTCGTCTATCTATCTATCTATCTATCTATCTATCTATCTATCTATCTATCTATCTATCTATCTACAGTGTTGGCCAAAAGTATTGGCCCCCCTGCAATTCTGTCAGATAATACTCAGTTTCTTCCAGAAAATGATTGCAAGCACAAACTCTTTGGTATTAATATCTTCATTTATTTTGCTTGCAATGAACAAACACAAAAGAGAATGGAAAAAAAGTCAAATCATTGATCATTTTACACAAAACTCCAAAAATGGGCCGGACAAAAGTATTGGCCCCCCTCAGCCTAATACTTGGTAGCACAACCTTTAGACACAATAACTGCGCACAACCGCTTCCGGTAACCATCAATGAGCTTCTTACAAGGCTCTGCTGGAATTTTAGGCCATTCTTCTTTAGCAAACTGCTCCAGGTCCCTGAGATGTGAAGGGGGCCTTCTCCAAACTACCATCAAGAGATCTCTCCCCCACAGGTGTTCTATGGGATTCAGGGCTGGACTCATTGCTGCCACTTTACAAGTCTCCAGGGCTTTCTCTCAAACCATTTTCTAGTGCTGACCTGAAGTGTGTTTTGGGTCATTGTCCTGCTGGAAGACCCATGACCTCTGAGGGAGACCCAGCTTTCTCACACTGGGCCCTACATTATGCTGCACAATGTTTTGGTAGTCATCAGACTTCATAATGCCATGCACACGGTCAAGCAGTCCAGTGCCAGAGGCAGCAAAGCAACCCCAAAACATCAGGGACCCTCCGCCATGTCTGACTGTAGGGACCGTGTTCTTTTCTTTGAAGGCCTCTTTTTTTTTTTCCTGTAAACTCTATGTTGATGCCTTTTCCTACTTTTGTCTCATCTGACCAGAGAACATTCTTCCAAAACGTTTTTGGCTTTCTCAGGTAAGTTTTGGCAAACTCCAGCCTGACTTTTTTATGTCTCTGGGTAAGAAGTGGGGTCTTCCTGGGTCTCCTACCATACAGTCCCTTTTCATTCAGACGCTGACGGATAGTACAGGTTGACACTGTTGTACCGTCGGACTGCAGGGCAGCTTGAACTTGTTTGGATGTTAATTGAGGTTCTTTATCCACCATCCGCACAATCTTGCATTGAAATCTCTGTCAATTTTTCTTTTCCGTCCACATCTAGGGAGGTTAGCCACAGTGCCATGGGCTTTAAACTTCTTGATGACACTGCGCACGGTAGACACAGGAACATTCAGGTCTTTGGAGATGGACTTGTAGCCTTGAGATTGCTCATGCTTCCTCACAATTTTGCTTCTCAAGTCCTCAGACAGTTCTTTGGTCTTCTTTCTTTTCTCCATGCTCAATGTGGTACACACAAGGACACAGGACAGAGGTTGAGTCAACTTTAATCCATTTCAACTGGCTGCAAGTTATTGCCACCACCTGTTAGGTGCCTCAGGTAAGTAACAAGTGCTGTTAATTACACAACTTAGAGAAGCATCACATGATTTTTCAAACAGTGCCAATACTTTTGTTCACCCCCTTTTTTATTGTTGGTGTGGAATTATATCCAATTTGGCTTTTTGACAATTCTTTTTGTGGTTTTCCATTGAAGACAAATTAAATGAAGATAATAATACCAAAGAGTTTGTGCTTGCAATCATTTTCTGGAAGAAAATGAGTATTATCTGACAGAACTGCAAGGGTGCCAATACTTTTGGCCAACACTGTATCTATCCATCCATCCATCCATCCATCGGGAACATAGTTCTCAATATTGGGTGCAAACCACAGATCTCTATCCATCCATTCGTCTTTCTATCTATCTATGGAAAAATGTAAGATTTAGTAGAGTGAATAAATGATAGGAAAAACAATGTGGATGGAATGTAGAAGTATAATTTTCTGTTCATTCTGTCAACTATGTCTTTCATTTAATTATTGGAAGGTGTCTTTCATCTGACTTCATCTCCCAGAAGAATAGTCCGCGGCTTTAGAAGTGCCAGAAGCAGCTTGACTGTTCCTCTGCTTCTTCCGTTCCTAAGCCAGCAGAGATTGTCGTCTCTCTCCTCACATGGCAAAATGACCATATCTCTTGTTTTAATCCACCCTTCCTCTTATATAAGGAGCAAAAACATGTAATGTGCATAGAGAGCCAATGATTTGTCTTTGCCAGTTTTCTAGGGCACTGATCAGGACGGTTATGTTCCTGTCTTCTGAGCCATGGCTAGGAGACATAGAAAGAGTTAGTTATTAGGCGTAGAGAATAAAAGTAGCAATGTTTGGGCATATTGTCATGAGAGAATACAATCGGTGTGATTCATATCTGGAAGAAACCACCTTGGGACAATAAATAAAGCCAACAAAAACAGATGGCTCGGAGCAGTTTTCGACCTAGTAGGGTGGGAAGCTGCTGGAAGGAAATGGATTTTTATGTTTTGTCATACTAATTATATAAAAGAAGAAATATTTTGCATATATGAATTTTTATGTATAATCATGCTCAAAAGATCTATATAGTTACATAGGCTGAAAGAAGGCACAGATTATTTAAGCTCAACCATCTTGGTCAATTATACATCTTGGAAGATTTATTACAACCTCGATGACAGTTGTTGGTAGAAAACTAGAACTCTTCTTGGGGTAGAGAATTCCATAGTTTGACAACTTTAACCGTATCCTAAATGTAGAGAACCCTTTACTATTTTGTATCAGTGTTGAACCAAGGTATGGTTTTGTCAAAGAAATTGGGTGGTGGACATATGCACAGGTAACATGATTCTATATTAATACTATGTAGGCCATAAGGATTTATATTAGGTTTGTGCGAGGGGATCCATATGGAATCCCACATTTGTTCTAGATAAGTATTATCATATACTTCAGTACTTTTACACCAATGACCACAATAGTGGTTACAAAACTGTGCATGTTCCCCTGCTGCAATGCTATCCATAGGGTTTCATTGCAATTAATGTAGGTTCAAACTACCATTAGTGAGCTTCATTGCTCTAATCTATCATAGAATCCACTTTGTCTTCAACCATTCACATTCACTCTAATGTAAAAAAACATGACAAAAGCGTCCTTCCATTATGTTTCTGTTCCATCATGTTTTTTTTTTTTACATTAGAGTGAATGGGAACTGACTTCTATTTTTACCTATAGGTAGTGCATCCTACTTCCTAGTTGTTACTCTTTCCTATTTGCCCCTCTTCTACTATCTATAGTTAGAAATATTTCAACATATTTGCAAACTTCTCATTGTCTTATCACTGGGCCAAACCTAACGGATTGAAGACTGCCTATTTTTCGGGCTGGGACAAGACAGATTTGCCAGAACTGTTTGAAACTTTGTAACAAGGGAGTGAGACTGCAAGACCAGACTACGTACTGGTTTATTTGCTGTCTGTAACCATGGAGACACATAGGTTTGCCTATGAGCTGTAAACACAAAATGGTAGGATGTTTTCATCAGGACTGCTTGTAAAGTTATTTCTTTTTTCTTATTATACTCTAGGTTTATAAGCGTTCGGGTTTCTGTTCTTCAGGTCTCCTTGGGGAGCCAAAAAACGGAAACCCTATCTGCTTAAAAAGTGGTTACCCACGCAATACCATGGACTCCATTGACCATAATGGGGTCCACTAAGCTTCAACCTGAAATTGGTAAAGCAGGACTTTTCTCTCCATATACTTTAAGCGGAATGGAGGACACAGTCCCCGAATGGTCACCCAACTCTATTGTGACCACAGCCGAAAATGCATTCGGGCAATAAAATGTGAACAAAGTTGTACATACCCTTATGTAGGCCGACAGAAAATAGTAGTAAGGTCAGTGATTCACCTAAACAATAATTTCAAATTAAGACATAAAAAGTTAAAGAATCGGGTTGAGCGATCGGGATCGTAAAAGATCGGATTCCGATCGGCGATCGAGTAAATTTCACGATTGCGATTGGAATTCCGATCCCGATCTTTTCCAGTGAGATCGAGGTCGGAGGTTATCTCAAGATTGGCTCAACCCTAAAAGTGACTTTTCCCATAGAGAAGCATTGACTAGGGTTGAGCGATCGGGATTGAAAGAGATCGGATTCCGATCGATGATCGAGTAAATTTCACAGTCGGGATCGGCTGGAATATGATCAGATTTTAAAATCGATCCTGAAATCTCAAGATCGGCTCAACCCTATTAAAGAAATATTGCATTTCTTCACACATTTGGTACTTATTGACAAGAGTGTGATTTCCTATTATACATGTGTTACAATCTATACGACTGCCTAAACTAATGAATGTACATTAGTAATTCTCAGTGAGACCTCTCCCTCCGAGCCCGAAGTGAAATCTTGGACTTTCATTCATGTTTAATTTATGAGGCTTATCATCAGGGTACAAATGAATTTTGGGAAGTTAATCCTTTATGCTGCACACCCTGTTGAAGGTCTTTACCTACCCAGCCAAAGATACATTCCTTGGCTGTGGAATTTAGGATTATTTTAATTTACTTGTGTCTCTAATTGATTTTCCATAAAGATGATCTAGAAGCAGAAGTAACAAAGAGCTTCATGTTCATCCTCCGAGACCTTTTTCCTAATCACATTCCAGACAGTCCACTCTTCAGCAGAGAGCTCATAAAATATACAATACTAAAAAAATATTTCTTAGGAAAAAATTTAAATTCTAAGAAAAAGTTATTTTATGGTAGTTAAATGATTCTCCATGACCTGCATTATTTTCCTTGCTATAACTTTTGGTTGAAATGATTTTCTGGGATCGGGATATTAGGCATCAATATCAGATTGGTGGGGGGTTCAACTCTCAAAGCAATGCCGGTCAGTTGTTTTAAAGTACTAAGACTCCTTCAAACTGCTGATCGGAGGAGATGTCAAGAGTTGGACCATCACCAATCTGGTATTGATGAACCATCCTAGGGATAGGTCGCTATGCCACTATGAGGCATAATACTGTGTGAAGGGGCCACTATGGGGCATAATACTGTGTGCAGGGGCCACTATGAGGCATAATACTGTGTGCAGGGGCCACTATGGGGGATAATCATGCGGGGGGGGGGGATATTGGTCGGTCGGAGTCTTTGGCGTCGGTCGGGGGGGGGGGGGTGGCATGTCAAAAGTTCGCCATGAAGCCCCACCATTTCTAGTTACACCACTGGCTGTGAGCTGAGCTGTAGTACTGGTGTCTGACCACTATACAGGACACGGCCCATCTGATCAGATATTTATCCTAAGGACAGGCCATAAATAAAAATTTCTGGACAAGCCCTTTAACATTGTGTCCTGTTCTTAGGATAAACCATCAATTTTATTGGTAGGGCCTAAGTTCTGCAAATAGTTAGAAGAAAAAGACTGCACCATTGGCTTCCAATTCAAGTGTACAGATAATCTGCAGTTTCAGGAGTAACTGCATGTAAAGATGAGGAGCGATGTCTGGTTAGACATTGCATGGCCCACAGATGGATGCTTTATTTTAAGAATAGGCTGCCAATGCTTTAGTCCCAAAAAACAGATTCCAGTGTGAAATGTATGTACATATAGCTAAATAATGTCATATGAAACTATAATATCATACTATACAATTTTATATATATATATATATATATATATATATATATATATATATATATATATATATATTATAGAACATTAGTTTAAAAAATTGGAAGTAATGTTGTTATAAATAATTCATAAATATTGAACACTAGCTATATCCCCATATTGGCCCAAAATGGCTCATATTATTCTGAAAGTTATTACTCTTGATTACAAAGTGGTTGATGTATATATGTATAGTGCTGAATAACACATTTGGGGGCGTTCACACTACCGTTGGTGTCCGCTCAGCAGTGTCTGTTCAACATTTTAGCAACGGACACTAGCTGAACTGTCAGAAGGCCATTAAAATTTCCATTAATTTCAATGGGATTTTATCTTTGGTCCATTTGTGTCCGTTTACAAACCTATCCTTTTTTCCAATGGACTAAAAATTCTACATGCAGGACATTTCTGTCCGTTAGTTTCTGTCCTTAGGTTTTTTTAACATTGAGGTCTATGGGCAACGGACATGTAATAGACAGTAAGGGCAGGTTCACACCTGCGCCCGGTCTCCGCTTTGCAGGTTTCCGTCTTCTGCCCAAGAAACTGGGTAGGAGACGGAAACCGGCAGTCACTTTTCAAACCCATTCATTTGAACAGGTTTGCAAAGTGTCCGCCCATGAGTACCCGTGAGTGTCTTTTAACCGGACACAAAGTTGGACATGCAGGAAATCCACAAAACGGAGACTGGGCACAAATTGAACCTGCTCTGATAGCCATTAGAGACGAGCGAGTAGTGTTCGATCGAGTAGGTGTTCGATTGAATACTACGCAGTGCCGCACCTCCCATGAGGCGACCTGAAGCGACCGCTTCAGGCGGCACTATGCCAGGGCCACGGGGCGGCATTTTTGTTGACCTAAGCCAGTCCAGGACAAGCTGTCCTAGACTGGCTTAGGGTCACAGTCTCTGAGCGGTGGATTGGGGAGGCCGCTGGAGCAGCGCTGCTCCAGCGGCCGCCCCTCACGCTCAGGCAGAGAGCAGGTCCTCTCCCTGCCTGATCTCTGCCTGCTAAAGACGATTGCTCCGCTCGGCCCTGCCCCCTCCGCTCAGCCCGCCCCCTCCGCTCGGCCCGCCCTCTCCTCCGGGGGGGAAGGGGTGGCTTTCTGACGTCCGCTTCAGGCAGCAGAAAGCCATGGTTCACCCCTGATACTACGGTATTCGAAATACTCGTACTCGATCGAACACTACTAGCAGTTCGAAATTTAAGGTTCGATGCAGAACCAGCATTGATTGGCAGAATTCTATACATTCTGACAATCAACGCTGGTTCTTCTCTTACCTTTAGAAGTCTTCTCCGTGCAGCGTCCCCGTGGCGTCTTCCGGCTGGAATTCTCTCTGCCTAGGCATCCGGCCTAGGCAGAGCCGACTGCGCATGCGTGGGCATGCCCTCGCATGCGCAGTCGGCTCTGCTCAGGCATCAGGCCGGGCAGAGCCGACTGCGCATGCGCAGTTGGCTCTGCCTAGGTCCCGATGCCTAGTCAGAGTGAATTCCAGCCGGAAGATGCCGCGGGGGGGCGCTGCGCCGGGAGAAGACTTCAAGGGGAATCCAGCCCGACCGTCACTCGTGGACTTGGTAAGTATAATTTTATCGAATTTTGCATACCCCTGAAACGAGCATTTCCCCCCATAGACTATAATGGGGTTCGAAATCCGTTCGAACAGCCGAACAGTGTGCGGCTGTTTGAATCGGATTTCGAACCTCGGACATTTTAGTGTTCGCTCATCTCTAATAGCCATCAGTTACTCTCCGTTTTTTGTCCATTATGATAGGTGTCCTTTTTTTTTTTTTTTAAACGGACACATAATGTACTCAAACGGTAGTGTGAACCCTACCTTAGTTGTCAGTGACTGAAAAGCTGTAGTTAAAGGGAGTGATTTTAATATTAAGTGATATTCGCATAATAAATATAGGAAGGGTTTAATATAAAAGTACGGTATATCCAAGCTCCATTACTTAAAAGTACATTAGAAGGTAGTCAGTACAAAAATATACTATGACTACCTTCTATAATTACCTTCTACCTTCAATAATTAATTCACATCGCCATACAATTAAACAACAGAGAATGGACCTTCTCGTGCCCAAACATTTCTGCCAGGAAGATCATAATATCACCAATGACATGAAAATTTTGATTTTAAGAGGGAATTTTAAATCAAGAAAACAATGACTAATTCATGAATACAAGTGCATGACCCTATTTAAAACTCTGGATAATGGAATGAATGTCTCACATGGGTTCATGTCATTCTATACAAATCACTGAACTAAGCCATAAAGATAAAGAACATGGGAATTGTTTATTTGTTTTTATATGTATATAGTAATAAGCCTCTTCCCCCTCTTCCCCTCTTCCCCCTATCTGAAGAAGAAGCCAGGAAGCTTCGAAACGTTATGTTCTGTCATCATTATGAGTTAGCCATTAAAAAAGTATCAACTACTGAAGACTTTCAAGTTTTTGTTTTTTATATTTGATACCTTATATTGGAAATCCTTTGGTCAATGTGATGGACAAGGGAACGTATATCAGCCCTGTAACATCTCATATATATACAGACTGGAAGCTTGACAGTTTAAAGTTACATTAAAGGAGTCGGAATTCTATGTATGGACCTCTATATTAGGTTGTACCTTTATATTACAATGTAACATACAGGCAATATAAGGTTTCCTATAGCTTTGCAATTATTGGAAGACACTTCCTTCGAATTCTTGGCCACTGGAATCCACTCTAAAGACATAGTGATAGGGAACTTAGGGTGTGAGCCTTATAGGGGAAAGTGTCTGCGGAATATGATGGCGCTATATAAGCAACCTAAATAAAATAAAATAAATGCATCCACGTGTAGAATTAGAAAATGCAATATTGTATGAGTTGTTTAGGAGGTTGTCATCAAGGTTAGCAAACAATTGAAGACTAAGCAGGGTATAGAAATCTCATTTTGACCAAAAGTTTTAGGCATGATGATGAAATGATGAAAAACATGAATGCCTATTAAAATATAAAATCTATAGGTCTCTATACAAAATCGGAGGCATGCAACGCATACAATAGAAGCTTCTTGGGTGTCTATGGCAGACTTATTATGACTGTATAGAATACAACATAGTATGTCCTGGTATATGATGCCTAATAGTAACAGCTTTATAATTTGATACGTAAAAATCACTCTTTTCTTTCTTTCTCCATTGGAAACCTGTAATGCTGTCGACTCTCAACATGTAATTTTTTGCATATATATATATATATATATATATATATATAGGTTAAGCCAATGAGCCGGTACATACAGATCTGTATTCGCAGACCTATATTTGCCACTATGCACATCTCAATATACAATTATGCCTCGCTACGTGTGGAGAGAAACATGTCAGAAAGGTCACATCCAGCTCGGTTACATCAGTACCTTATCTGACAAGTTGAAAAATAGTCACAACGTGAGGAGCGCCACTGCTGTGATGTTCAAGGTTTTCTAAAATTTAGCAATTTTATAGTATTTAAATATATGATATGAGTTTCAAGAGAGCTCTAAAAATTCAAGCCAAAAGTAGTCTGATTTTACAAGGCACATCCAATCACTTTATATGCTTTAAACCGCTTACTTCCTTTAAGCACATGGAAAAAAGCACAAAAAATGAATTTGCACTAGTTAATTGAGCTTGAACTGGTGTGTAACCAGCTGGCATCACCATGACTGTGAGTCAACATTAGTCCGATGACCTCACCGGCAGGGGTTTGTGCTTCTTCTGCTCTGGTTTACAGTAAAGAATAAATCTCACAGCTGGGAGTCTGTTCTGCTTGGTTTTTATCCATTACATTTGTATATAGACAACTAGGATACAAATACAATGAATTCTGCAAGGCAACCTGCTTTGTAAGATGGTACATTTTGGACTTCTATCGGGCTCTTAGTAGGTGCACCCCTTTTAGACATTGTGAGGGAGTATGTTGTTTCAAGGGATTGCAGTGGCGAAACCTAGTCTTGTTTCGCAGGTTGAGACATGATGGATTTTTAGGATACAATGAATCCACAGGGTCTTGATGATGTGTTTAATCGAGGGATCCTTTCTATCAGTGGTCCACTTGTAACTATGAAAATGATAACATTGTTACTGTAAGTAGGTTGTTGCCTTATGATGAGGGTCGAGATTATTTTTACACCAATATTGTCCCATTACGCCATTATATGAGTAGATGTATATTGCCACCATGTGGCTCTTTTGCCATCAGGAGCTTGCTACCTCCTCCATACTTCTGGGTTCCTTACCAAGACCATTTCCCTGGGCCCTACATCAATTTTTCACATATGTGTCAGTCACCCTACCTACGTATCTTACTGCCTGAGGAAAGGCTTTGGCATCCAGGAACGTTGCTCTTGAATATCTACGTTTCTATGATATCTTGCATTATTTATAGTGATTGGAACCACCAGCTCAAATATCTGGAGTGATGTCCATCCTTTCATAAAGACACAATATTAAAGAGGACCTTTTACCATTTGGGGCACATTCAGTGCACTATCGGCTTTCACGTTCTGTGCCCCCGGTGAAGAGCTATCGGTGCCGGTAACGTAGCTCTTCACCGTCATAAGGGCGTTCCTGACTGACAGCACCTATAGCACTGTACTGTGAGAGTGGTGAGGAATGCCCCCCTTCCCTCCTGATAGTACTCGTCCATAGACGAGTACTGGGGGCATTCTTTACCACTCAGCTTTATCACTGGGCGGTAAGGAACGCCCCCTCTCACAGTACAGTGATATAGACGCTACTGTGACTGACTGTCAGAAACGCCCTTCTGACAGTGAAGAGCTACGGTACCGGCACTGATAGCTCTTCACCAGGGGCACAGAACGGGAAAGCCAATAGTGCGCTGAATTCAGCTCACTGTCGGCTTTCTAGCGGTGTATTAAACCGCATGTGCCCCAAATGATGAAAGGTCCTCTTTAATTTGGTTAATTTTGGTCAGCCATCTGTGGAATCCGAGCACCCATTTACAACCTATGGAAAGTGCTGCTCGTACCAACACTGGGAGCTCTTATGCTGAATGTCTATGAATAAAGAATCTTAGATTTTCAATAAATAGAGGAATGTTCCAAATGGGAAAGAGCAGGATTCCCTATGAGCGACTCTTGTTTGTTAATAGAGATGAGCGAACACTAAAATGTTCGAGGTTCGAAATTCGATTCGAACAGCCGCTCAATGTTCGTGTGTTCGAACGGGTTTCGAACCTCATTATAGTCTATGGGGAACAGATACTCGTTAAGGGGGAAACCCAAATCCGTGTCTGGAGGGTCACCAAGTCCACTATGACACCCCAGGAAATGATGCCAACACCTCTGGAATGACACTGGGACAGCAGGGGAAGCATGTCTGGGGGCATCTAACACACCAAAGACCCTCTATTACCCCAACATCACAGCCTAACAACTACACACTTTACACACTCAATACCACCTCTCTGACAGTAGGAAAACACCTTGAAACATGTGTATTTGGCACTTGCAGTGAGGAGAGCTTGTCACCAGCAGTGAATTTGGCCCTTGTAGTAAGTTGAGGTTGGCACCAACATTTGTTTTGAAAATCAGGGTGGATTGAGCCTCTAACCAGCAGAGTTTGGGCAAATTCATGGTGGAGGGAGCCTCTAAAAACCCCAGTTTGGACCAATTCATGGTGGAGGGAGCCTCTAAAAACCCCAGTTTGGACCAATTCATGATGGAGGGAGCCTCTAAACAGCCCAGTTTGGGCAAATTCATGGTGGAGGGAGCCTCTAAAAAACCCCAGTTTGGACCAATTCATGGTGGAGGGAGCCTCTAAAAACCCCAGTTTGGATCAATTCATGGTGGAGGGAGCCTCTAAACAGCCCAGTTTGGGCAAATTGATGGAGGAGGGAGCCTCTAAACAGCCCAGTTTGGGCAAATTCATGGTGGAGGGAGCCTCTAAAAACCCCAGTTTGGACCAATTCATGGTGGAGGGAGCCTCTAAAAACCCCAGTTTGGACCAATTCATGGTGGAGGGAGCCTCTAAAAACCCCAGTTTGGACCAATTCATGGTGGAGGGAGCCTCTAAAAACCCCAGTTTGGACCAATTCATGGTGGAGGGAGCCTCTAAAAACCCCAGTTTGGACCAATTCATGGTGGAGGGAGCCTCTAAACAGTCCAGTTTGGACCAATTCATGGTGGAGGGAGCCTCTAAAAACCACAGTTTGGACCAATTCATGGTGGAGGGAGCCTCTAACCAGCAGAGTTGGTGGAAATCAGGGTGGAGGGAGCCTCTAACCAGCCCAGTTTGGACCAATTCATGGTGGAGGGAGCCTCTAAAAACCCCAGTTTGGACCAATTCATGGTGGAGGGAGCCTCTAAACAGCTCAGTTTGGGCAAATTCATGGTGGAGGGAGCCTCTAAACAGCCCAGTTTGGGCAAATTCATGGTGGAGGGAGCCTCTAAAAACCCCAGTTTGGACCAATTCATGGTGGAGGGAGCCTCTAAAAACACCAGTTTGGACCAATTCATGGTGGAGGGAGCCTCTAACCAGCCCAGTTTGGACCAATTCATGGTGGAGGGAGCCTCTAAAAACCCCAGTTTGGACCAATTCATGGTGGAGGGAGCCTCTAAACAGCCCAGTTTGGGCAAATTCATGGTGGAGGGAGCCTCTAAACAGCCCAGTTTGGGCAAATTCATGGTGGAGGGAGCCTCTAACCAGCCAAGTTTGGACCAATTCATGGTGGAGGGAGCCTCTAAAAACCCCAGTTTGGACCAAATCATGGTGGAGGGAGCCTATAAACAGCCCAGTTTGGACCAATTCATGGTGGAGGGAGCCTCTAAAAACCCCAGTTTGGACCAATTCATGGTGGAGGGAGCCTCTAAACAGCCCAGTTTGGGCAAATTCATGGTGGAGGGAGCCTCTAAACAGCCCAGTTTGGGCCAATTCATGGTGGAGGGAGCCTCTAAAAACCCCAGTTTGGACCAATTCATGGTGGAGGGAGCCTCTAAACAGCCCAGTTTGGGCAAATTCATGGTGGAGGGAGCCTCTAAAAACCCCAGTTTGGACCAATTCATGGTGGAGGGAGCCTCTAAAAACCCCAGTTTGGACCAATTCATGGTGGAGGGAGCCTCTAAACAGCCCAGTTTGGACCAATTCATGGTGGAGGGAGCCTCTAACCAGCAGAGTTGGTGGAAATCAGGGTGGAGGGAGCCTCTAACCAGCAGAGTTGTGGGAAAGCAGGGTGGAGGGAGCCTCTAACCAGCAGAGTTGGTGGAAATCAGGGTGGAGGGAGCCTCTAACCAGCAGAGTTGGGGGAAATCAGGGTGGAGGGAGCCTAGTATTAGCAGAATTGTGCAACGCTTATGGTGGATGAGTATGAGGATGCGGAGGAATTGGAGAGGTTGAGTACAGACATGGAGTTTCATGTTGGGGTGCTTTACACAGGTGGGCACAAAAATGAAGGCTCTATCCAGTGGTGGTTCATTTTTATCAAAGTGAGCCGGTCGGCACTCTCAGCTGACAGACGGGTGCGCTTGTCAGTGATGATGCCACCGGCTGCACTGAACACCCTCTCAGATAGGACGCTGGCGGCAGGACAGGACAACACCTCCAAGGCATATAGGGCAAGTTCAAGCCACAGGTCCAACTTTGACACCCAATACGTGTAGGGCGCAGAGGGGTCGGAGAGGACAGGGCTGTGGTCGGAAAGGTATTCCCGCAACATGCGCCTATACTTCTCACGCCTGGTGACACTAGGACCCTCCGTGGCGGCACTTTGGCGAGGGGGTGCCATCAAGGTGTCCCAGACCTTAGACAGTGTGCCCCTCGTTTGTGTGGACCGGTGAGAACTTGGTTGCCTACTGGAGGAACTGCCCTCCCTGCCGCCAACGTCACATGCTGGAAACATCTCCATCATATTCTGCACCAATTGCCTGTGGCAAGCATTGATGCGATTGGCCCTCCCCTCTACCGGAATAAAAGACGAGATGTTGTTTTTATACCGGGGGTCAAGGATAGCAAAAATCCAGTACTGGTTGTCCTCCATGATTTTGACAATACGCTTGTCGGTTGTAAAGCACCCCAACATGAACTCAGCCATGTCTGCCACAGTGTTAGTTGGCATGACTCCTCTGGCCCCACCGGAAAGTTCAATCTCCATTTCCTCCTCATCCTCCATGTCTACCCATCCGCGCTGCAACAATGGGACGATTCGAAGTTGCCCGGAAGCCTCCTGTATCACCATCACATCATCGGACAACTCTTCTTCCTCCTCCTCCTCCTCCTCCTCCTCCTCCTCCATTAAACGCAGTGAAGCGGACAGATGTGTGGACCTACTCTCCAGCTGTGACGGATCGGATGCTATCCCTAACTCCTCTGTGTGATCTGAGTTATCCCTGATGTCAATCAGGGATTCTCTCAGAACACACAAGAGCGGGATTGTAAGGCTCACCATCGCATCCTCAGAGCTCACCCTCCTTGTGGACTCCTCAAAGACCCGTAGGATGTCACAAAGGTCTCTCATCCATGGCCACTCATGGATGTGAAACTGAGGCAGCTGACTTTGTGGCACCCTAGGGTTTTGTAGCTGGTATTCCATCAAAGGTCTCTGCTGCTCAACCACTCTATTCAACATCTGAAACGTTGAGTTCCAGCGTGTGGGGACGTCGCACAAAAGCCGGTGTTGTGGCACATGCAGGCGTTGCTGGAGAGATTTTAAGCTAGCAGCGGCTACTGTCGACATGCGAAAGTGGGCGCACATGCGCCGCACTTTCACCAGTAGCTCTGGAACATTGGGGTAGCTCTTTAGGAAACGTTGCACCACTAGGTTGAAGACGTGGGCCAGGCATGGAACATGTTGGAGTCCGGCAAGCTCCAGAGCTGCTACCAGGTTCCGGCCGTTATCACAAACGACCATGCCTGGGCCCAGGTGCAGCGGCTCAAACCATATTGCCGTCTCATCGAGGAGGGCATCCCTCACCTCGGAGGCAGTGTGCTGTCTGTCCCCCAAGCTGATCAGCTTCAGCACAGCCTGCTGACGTCTACCAACGCCAGTGCTGCAACGTTTCCAACTCGTAGCTGGGGTCAATCTAACAGCGGAGGAGGAGGCGGTGGCGGAGGAGGAGGCGGTGGCGGAGGAGGAGGCGGTGGAGGAGGGGGGTGTTCTTCTCGTGTCCCTGCCAGGAATGTTAGGCGGGGAGACGAGGTACACCGGGCCAGTTTAGGAAGCAGTCCCAGCCTCAACTACATTCACCCAGTGTGCCGTCAGTGAAATGTAGCGTCCCTGTCCGCATGCACTTGTCCACGCGTTGGTGGTCAAGTGGACCTTTGTGCAAAGCGCGGAACTAAGGGCCCGCCTGATGTTGAGTGACACGTGCTGGTGCAAGGCGGGGACGGCACACCGGGAGAAGTAGTGACGGCTAGGGACGGCATAGCGAGGTGCCGCAGTTGCCATCAGGTCCAGGAAGGCGGGAGATTCAACAAGCCGGAACGCCAACATCTCCTGGGCCAGCAGTTTAGCGATGTTGGCGTTCAAGGCTTGCGCGTGTGGGTGTTTAGCAGTGTATTTCTGCCGCCGCTCCAATGTCTGAGAGATGGTGGGTTGTTGTAAAGAAGCGCCTGATGGTGCCTTTGATGGTGCAGGAGAAGGAGATAAGACAGGAACAGGGGAGGATGAGGGAGAAGTCAACAAAGTGGCGGAGGCAGATGAAGTGGTGTCCTGGCTCGTCCTCTGGAGTGCATCGCCAGCACAGTCAGCAGTGGCAGTGGCAGAGGCAGAGGCAATGGCAGAGGCAGTGGCAGTGGCGTGAACGGCAGGCGGCCTTTGTCCTGCCGTTGCTGCCTGCCACTGATTCCAGTGCTTGGATTCCAAATGACGGCGCATTGAAGTGGTGGACAGGTTGCTCTTCTCAGAGCCCCTAATCAATTTCGAGAGGCAAATTGTGCAGACAACACTATATCTGTCCTCGGCGCATTCCTTGAAAAAACTCCACACCTTCGAGAAACGTGCCCTCGAGGTGGGAGTTTTTCGGGGCTGGGTACGAACTGGAACATCTTGGGAGATTCCGGGTGTGGCCTGGCTTCGCCTAAGCTGCTGACCTCTGCCTCTGCCTCTAGCTACCCTTTTTGGTGCTGCACCTGCCTCAACATCCACACTACTTTCCCCGCTTGACATCCCCCCTGTCCAGGTCGGGTCAGTGTCCTCATCATCCACCACTTCCTCTTCCAACTCCTGTCTCATCTCCTCCTCCCGCACAATGCGCCGGTCAACTGGATGCCCTGACGGCAACTGCGTCACATCATCGTCGATGAGGGTGGGTTGCTGGTCATCCACCACCAAATCGAACGGAGATGGAGGAGACTCTAGTGTTTGAGCATCTGGACACAGATGCTCCTCTGTTAGGTTCGTGGAATCGTGACGTGGAGAGGCAGGTTGAGGGACAATGAAAGGAGCGGAGAACAGCTCTGGGGAGCAGGGACAGTTGGGGTTATTGTTCTGTGAAGCTTGGGAATTTTGGGAGGAAGGAGGACAAGACTGTTGGGTAATAGGAGGAGAGGAGGCAGAGTCTGACTGGCTGCTGGACAATGTGCTGTAAGCGTTCTCTGACAGCCATTGCAAGACCTGTTCCTGGTTCTCGGGCCTACTAAGGTTTGTACCCTGCAGTTTAGTTAATGTGGCAAGCAACCCTGGCACTGTGGAGTGGCGCAATGCTTGCTGCCCCACAGGAGTAGGCACGGGACGCCCTGTGGCTTCACTGCTACCTTGCTCCCCAGAACCATTCCCCCGACCTCGCCCACGGCCTCGTCCACGTCCCTTTCCGGGAGCCTTGCGCATTTTGAATTCCCAGTTAGAAATTGGCACTATATACCAGTAGCAAAAATTGTGGGTGCACGTAACCCCAATATATTCTTTGAATTCCCAGTCAGACAATGGCACTATATACCAGTAGCAAAAATTGTGGGTGCACGTAACCCCAATATATTCTTTGAATTACCAGTCAGAAACTGGCACTATATGGCAGTAGCAAGAAATGAGGGTATTTGTAACCCCAATATATTCTTTGAATTCCCAGTCAGACAATGGCACTATATACCAGTAGCAAAAATTGTGGGTGCACGTAACCCCAATATATTCTTTGAATTACCAGTCAGAAACTGGCACTATATGGCAGTAGCAAGAAATGAGGGTATTTGTAACCCCAATATATTCTGTGAATTCCCAGTCAGACAATGGCACTATATACCAGTAGCAAGAAATGAGGATATTTATAACCCCAATATATTCTTTGAATTCCCAGTCAGACAATGGCACTATATACCAGTAGCAAGAAATGAGGGTATTTATAACCCCAATATATTCTTTGAATTACCAGTCAGACAATGGCACTATGTACCAGTAGCAAGAAATGAGGGTATTTATAACCCCAATATATTCTTTGAATTACCAGTCAGAAACTGGCACTATATGGCAGTAGCAAGAAATGAGGGTATTTGTAACCCCAATATATTCTTTGAATTCCCAGTCAGACAATGGCACTATATACCAGTAGCAAGAAATGAGGGTATTTGTAACCCCAATATATTCTTTGAATTCCCAGTCAGACAATGGCACTATATACCAGTAGCAAAAATTGTGGGTGCATGTAACCCCAATATATTCTTTGAATTACCAGTCAGAAACTGGCACTATATGGCAGTAGCAAGAAATGAGGGTATTTGTAACCCCAATATATTCTTTGAATTCCCAGTCAGACAATGGCACTATATACCAGTAGCAAAAATTGTGGGTGCACGTAACCCCAATATATTCTTTGAATTACCAGTCAGACAATGGCACTATATGGCAGTAGCAAAAATAGTGGGTGTATATAGCCCCAATTCTATTGCTAGGAGACTTGCAGGGTATTTCTGGGGTGAAGGTGGGGGGGCACACCGTTGGAACGGGTATCGGGGGTATATATATCGGGTATACGGGAATACACTGACAGTGTATTCCATTCAGGATCCTGGGAAAGCTGGGTTGCGGCGATTGAGCCCGTCAGTGCCACGTTACACTGACAAGCTTCTCCCTGGAATTTAGCTCTTATAAGAGCTGTTGGTTGTCTTCTCCTTCCTATCCTAGCCTGTCCCTGCCTACCCAGAATCTAAGCCCTAGCTAACTGGACGGAAACCTCCGTCCCCGGTGAATTGCAAGCTCAGAATGACGCGAAGCTGGGCGTTGCTGTTCTTTTAAATTAGAGGTCACATGTTTTCGGCAGCCAATGGGTTTTGCCTACTTTTTTCAACGTCACCGGTGTCGTAGTTCCTGTCCCACCTACCCTGCGCTGTTATTGGAGCAAAAAAGGCGCCAGGGAAGGTGGGAGGGGAATCGAGTAATGGCGCACTTTACCACGCGGTGTTCGATTCGATTCGAACATGCCGAACAGCCTAATATCCGATCGAACATGAGTTCGATAGAACACTGTTCGCTCATCTCTATTTGTTAATATCCAATGTGTAGTTTTGATGGCTGAATCAGGAAGCCAATGTAGACTGTGTGTATGTAGAACAAACAAATGGGAAAATATGTTGCCCTGTTCTTATGTGGCTTGATCTAATATAATGGCATTAGACAGTGGGGATTGGCTCCGGCACTTTTTCTTATGCCGATTTTCAGGTGGACACTGAGATGGAGTCTCCAAGAGAGACTAGGATATAGATGTGAACATAGTCTGACCGGATACCAGATGAAACATGGCTCTGTGCAGGATGCAGGCAGGCACTATATGATAGACACAGCACAAGTGCAAAATACTAATAGAGCGGCCCCTGACAGGGGAAGATACCAGCATTTCCAATGAACACAGATAAAACTTATGCAAGGTTCTAGTGACATGAGATAACATGAGATGTACAGCGCCAAGGAACAACTTATTGATCACGCCCAAACTATTAGATGAGGCGGGCTATAAAACATCTAAAATAGTAAAAAAAAATATAGTTAAAAACTAGTTTTATAATAATATTCAAAAATTTTTAAACATCATAACAATTCCAATTCCCTCCCCAAGAAAAAATAAATAAAATGAACATAAACACATTAGGTATCCCTACATCCGAAAAAGCATGACTTACAAATCTATACAAATATTTTTCCCATGTGGCAAACACCACAGCAGGAACAAAAATGGTCACCATATTTTTGTCTTTTCACCTTCTACAAAAAGTTCAATAAAAAGCAGTGAAAACATTAGATGGTATAAATGAAAAGTACATGTGGCCCAGCAATAATGAATGCCTTGTGGAGCACCATATACAAAAAAGGTTACGGGGGTCAGAATATAACAACTCCAAGACTTATTTTTTTGCAAAGTTTTAAATTTTTATTTTTAAGGTACTGCAACCCATCCAAGTGATATATCGTCCTCTGCTTTAATCACTGTGACAGTATGTAGGAGAGAGACTGGGACTCCTAGCATCATGTATAACTATAATGCTAAGAGTCCTGTATAATGTACAAGCTGTAAAATCCCATGAACTGAGTCTCACATCTGATACTAGGTAGAGTGAAAGCAGCCTAAGGCCTCATTCACATCTGCATTGCTAATCCATTCGGAGGAGTCCACATGGGGACCCCCTGAACGAACTGCCGAACGCATTGACAAGCAGAGTGCAGTGAAAGCACATGGACCCCATAGTCTATAATGGGGTCGTGTGCTTTCCGCATGGTCTCTGCACAAGTCATACGGAGAGGAAAATAGATCTTGAACTACTTTTCGGCCTGCATGTTCCATGCGGAGACTGCACGGAAAGTGCATGGACCCCATTATAGTCTATGGGGTCCATGTGATGTGCTTTCACTGCACACCGCTTGCTAATGCATTCGGTAGTCCATTCGGGGGGGGGGGGGGGGTTCACATGCAGACCCCCCCCCCCAAACGGATTTACCAACGCAGATGTGAACAATGCCTTACTGTAAAAATGTGGGCTTTAATTCAGTCCATGGGTAACATTTTAGTCCATATACACAAAACTTTTTTCAAGCTTGACCAGTAGATAGACAGACAGGCAGACAGGAGCAGCATGGTGGTCTTGTAGCTTCGGGGTCCTGAGTTGAAATCTGTACTTTTTAAGTACTCTGCTTTTTTAACACACTCCAAATACATAATAATAGATAATATAGATTTTGAACCTTTACTTGGACCAATGAGTGATTTATTTTAATTTATTTTTGCTTATTTATATAGTACCATCATATTCTGCAGCGCTTTACAGCCATTGTCATTCACGATAGAGGGCTCACAATCTAAATTCCCTATCAGTATGTTTTTGGAGTGTGGGAGGAAACCGGAGTTCCCGGAGGAAACCCACACAAACACAAGGAGAATGTACAAACTCCTTGCAGATGTGGTGATTGGCAGGATTCAAACCCAGGACTCCAGGGCTTTAGCTGCACAGTGCTTGCAGTTGCGCTGATAAAAAGTAAGCTCCCTCGTAACAGCAACCTGCCAGCTCTCCTGACTAGCAAGGACGAGCCTGCTGCAGAACCAGCTGGTCCTGCCGGAGGCTCGTCTATGAGGAGGCGGAGTCTAACATTGGACCACAATGGAGACTGCTGTGGTCCGATCTTAGACTCCGCCTCCTCACAGACGAGCATCCGGCAAAACCAGCGTTGATTGGCCGAATGCTGTACACTGGCCAATCAACGCTGGTCAATTCATTCCTCTGAGAAAAAGTAAGCTCGCTCGTAACAGCAAGCTGCCAGCTCTCCCGACTAGCAAGGACGAGCCTGCTGCAGAACCAGTGTTGATTTGCTAAATGTTATACACTGTATAGCATTCGGACAATCAACGCTGGCTCTGAATCAAATATTTACTGCGAATAGCTAGTAGTATTCGATCGAGTACGAATATTTTGAATACCGTAGTATTCGATCGAATACCTACTTGCTCGCTGTTATGGTTCAGTGTGTATATATATAAAAATAATAAATAACACAACCAGAACCGCTAAGCCGCAGAGCACTGCGTCGAGGTCCACAGGCCCAGATGGGCAGCCGTATGTCTGAATTATGCACCACCAGTTGAACTGCACTGGCAGTGATGTTGTGCAACACAAATGAGAACAGGCTGCAACAGACTTTCTCCGGTTACCGTCACTGGGGGAGCGTGCCAATGTATAGCAGTGGAGCAACTGAAGTTGTCAGAAGTCTCTGCAATTTACAGCAGGAGAACCAGACCTTAGCATGTGCTACACTACACTGCAAACACAAGACTGCCAGGGGTTAACTTCACTCCTGGTCAGTCAAACAATAAACTCCTAAACCTGAAAGGAGATACAAGGCAGTTGGACTAGGAATGGTTTGTCTGGTTCCAAAGGGCAGAGCCAAGGAATACTAGCTGGATCCCTACTCAGCCCCTAGATTTGACTGGAACCTGGCCCTAACCTCCTGTCTCAACATATATTAAGCAAAGTGTGAGCACTGGGCGGGCGTCGGCTCACACTATTTAAAGGCTAGTCCCTGCCCAGCAGGGGCGGTGGCATGATGTCACCAATCATGCTCAGTATGGCCAAAATGGGACTTAGCCTCAGAGCGGACCCAAACTGTCTGAGCATGCTCAGTAGGGAGAGAATGGCACTTAGCCTCTGAGCAACTCCAAAATGTCTGAGCATGCTCAGTTGGCCGAAAACTGGACTTAGACTCCAGACATCTTACTGCACAATGCCGAGGGCAAGGTTCGGATTGGCCCGCAGGTGGTGCTATGCGCTGGACTGGAACCCTGCGAGACCCGATCCTAACACTCGCTCATCTCTAGTTAATAAGTGCACCCAAATACAGTCCTATGAAAAAGTTTGGGCACCCCTATTAATCTTAATCATTTTTAGTTCTAAATATTTTGGTGTTTGTGTAAGAGGGTGAAACAGCCCCTGTGTAGTGAATGTGCAATGTGTAATTGAGTTGATGTTTTCATAACCTGACATTTTGTTGTTTGACCACAAGAGGTCGCTGTTGCGAGATAACAAGTAAAAGGAAAAAGGCTGCATGCCCCTGGAAGATTGATGTGGAGACCCTGATCGTTGGAGGAAGGTTCTAGGAGCCATTTTGAGTCAGAGTGTGCTGGACTCTAGAGGAGAAGAGAGAGCTGTGGAGACATCACTGTGCAGAGAGGGTCCTTGGAGGGAGAAGCCACAGCAAGAATAGCTGAGGATTTGAGACTTTCAGAGTCTGTCCAGACACCATCCTAAGGAGAAGATTACTGTCAGAGACTTGGCTGAGAAGTGAGACTGCCAGTGAGACCGCATGCTGTCCGAGGAGCTCCTCTTCACCCTGATGCTAACAGAGACTAAAAGGTACCCAACAGAAGTAAGCGTGCACGCACCACACTGCAAGTTTTGCACCATATTGCTGGGACTGAGTAAAAAGCCTGTAGTTAGTTAGTTCGGTATAATCATCACCCCAGGCTGCAATACTGGTGAACTATCTACCTGTCTGGTAAAAGGACTAAGTCACAGAGGATTTCTACAGAGTTATATCTCCCAGAGAGGGACTTGTAAGGAAGTCTGGGAGCAACATTTAGTTTAACTTTACACTGTTTGGCTTGCAAGCTAACTAACCATTATACTTGCTTAGTTGTACTTGGTTTGGGGGGAATTTAGTAGTATTGTGATAAGATTGTAAACCCTGGTGTTACACCGCCGGATGCCTGTGTCACACACACTGAATTGTTCCTGTGTAATAGGGTAATAACAGGTAACAGGCAGCTGCATAGGCTCAGCTTGCAGGTAGGTAAAAGCTTGGAGTATATTGAAGGCCACACTAGTGGGCACCGTGCTGTATAACACCAGGGTCCCAGCCTCTAGGCTGTGTAAATGTAATACCTGGGAGTCTTCTTTTGGACAAAAGAGGTTATCTAAACTAAGTAAAGTCCTATCTTGGTTAAATTGAATTGGACTCACTTCCTTTGTTCGTGACTTCGCTGTATCCTGGGGAGCCCACCTCGGTACACGGCTTACAACTTGGCGTAGTCGGCAGGATACAGCGACCCTCATGGACGGGAATGTGGCGGGAGAGAATCCCCTGGCACCAGCTGTGGTGGTCCAGGGTGCCCCTGCACAGCAAGCCCCAGCGCTGGTAATGCCGGCCCAAGTGGGGTACTTATTGGCCGGGGCACTAATGCAGCATCTGCCAAAGTTTGACGGTAATAATATGACGTTGCAGGACTGGACTGAAAGGGTACGAAGTATAGTTAGACTGAGCAACCTGATACCGGAACTGCGTGCAGAGATAGCATTAGGGGCCCTAGAAGGTGACGCTAGACGGACAGTGATGGTACGGCCCGAATCGGAAAGAGACACTTTAGAAAAAATATTTGCTCTGCTAGAGGGAGCTCAGGGAGGGCGTGCCAAGGTAGCGCAGTTGCGGAGCAACTTCTTCAATCGGTCACAGAGGGAGGGTGAGACTTTAACGCAATACTCTAACGCCTTACAAGAGATGCTGAATGAAGTGCAGCGACGGGACTCAGAGGCTATGGGAGCCTTCAAAGAAGTGGACCGGCTGCTACGAGATCAATTCATCCTAGGGTTATCCAATAAGTTGTTACAGGATAAACTGCAAGAGATGATCCGGGCAGATGCCAACCTGACATTCTATAATGTTTACCTGGCTGCTGTAGAGAGGGAAGAAGCGCCCGTGGCTGTGAATGTGAAGGCTGTGAGTAGCACCCAAGTGACAGGGACCCGAGGAGGTCCTGAAGACCCAGGGTCCTTAAAGGATGTAGTCCAGGCTCTACGGGCAGAAATGAGAGAACTCCGACTGGAGGTGTCCCAGATGCGAGCAGGTCAATCCATGGTTCCAGAAATGACCGCATCGTCCTACTCTCCCCCGCTGAGAGTACACCGTGGCCGAGGACCCACCAACCGAGGCTCATCAGCTGGGCAGGTATCAAGGGGACCCCTCTGCTGGAGTTGCAGACAGTATGGCCATATCGCCAGAGAGTGTAAGGGGGAGGTGGAACCCGAGCCGGCTTTAAACTCCCGACCGCCGCAGTAACGGGGCGTCCTGTGGCGGTTCACCAACAATCAAGCCCCGTACGTGATGAATGCGACCTATATGCTAGCAGTCCCGTTATGGAAGCTGAGCTGGAGGGCCAGAAGGTACGCTGCTTAGTTGATACTGGATCGGAGTGCACCCTGATGCCCCTGGAGTTCTTCGAGAGACACTTCGGACATATGATGGAGCCAGAGGATGGAAGTGTCATCCGGTTGATAGCTGCCAACAATGGTGCGATGGACGTACAAGGGATCGTCTGGATGCGAGTCCGGCTGTTTGGGCAAGACATTGGCAAAAAGGGGATCGTGCTGATAGACCATCCGTCCAGGAGAGGACTCGATGTGACGCTGGGCATGAACGTGCTGAGAGACCTAGATCATCACCTTTATGCAAAGGAAGGACCTAAATACTGGCAGCGGGCCACCACACACCGGCCGACTCAGAAGGTCCTACAGCAGATGGTGAGGAGCTGTAGTTTGCAGAAGAGCACCATGGCAGGGCGCTCCATTGGATACGTGAAGGTGCCGCTGAGTGCCCCAATGAAGATTCCACCGCGACAGGAAAATATTGTGATGCTTCCGGTGGGGGCTGGACGACCATTAAATGGACTAGAGGTCTTGATAGAGCCTGCCCTGCAGGGAGAAACGCAGACCCGCCCTCTGGTAGCCCGAGCACTTGCCACTGTGAAGGATGGGTGTGTGCCTATACGCTGTCTCAACGTTCTGGACAGTGAGTTGTTCGTGCCTGGGAATACCCTGCTGGCTGAAGTTCACGTGCCCGGGGGTGACATCCTTCGCCGGAAGAGCTTCACGTTGCAGCCTGATGGGAGGTCGTCTTGGACCTATGCTGTGAAGGTCCAGCAAAGGCAGCCTCCAACGGCAGAGTGGAATGGCCAAGTGATCATGTCTCTGATGGGAGTAGATCGCCGGTCTCTGACCCCGGGACAACAGAAGCTTCTGGAGGACACTCTGTGGGAATTCCAGGAGGCGTTTTCAAGACACGATGAAGACTTCGGGTGTGCTACCGCCATTGAACACGAAATCCCCACTGGCGACGCTGCGCCTATTCGGGAGCGGTATAGGCAGATTCCCCCCAAGATGTATCAGGAGGTGAAAGAAATGGTGGCTAGCATGCTGGAGAATCAAGTGATCCAGGAGAGTAAGAGCCCATGGGCTGCTCCGGTGGTCTTGGTGCGGAAGAAAGACGGAAGTCTCCGTTTCTGCGTAGATTACCGGAAACTAAATGCTAAGACCGTCCGTGATGCATACCCCCTTCCACGGATTGAAGAGTCACTATCCTCCCTCGGTCATGCCAAGTATTTCTCAACGCTTGACTTGGCCAGTGGATATTGGCAAGTGCCAGTGGCCGAGAAGGACAAGGCCAAGACAGCGTTTATCTTACCCATGGGACTCTATGAGTTTAACAGAATGCCTTTCGGTCTGTCCAATGCCCCAGGGACATTTCAGCGGTTGATGGAGCTCTGTTTGGGTGACCTAAACTTTGAGTCGGTATTGATATATTTGGATGACGTTGTAGTGTTTGGGTCCTCATTTGAAGATCATCTCGAAAAGCTGCGGCAGGTCCTAGGGCGATTGCGTGATCATGGGCTAAAAATCAAGCCCAAGAAGTGTCAACTATTCCAGCAGCGAATAGAGTACTTGGGACATGTAGTCACTCCGGAAGGGGTACAACCTGCGCCCAGCAAGGTGGAGGCCGTCCAGAAGTGGCCCCAACCAAGAACCCTGCGTGAAGTACAAGCCTTTCTAGGGTTGGCCGGTTATTACAGGAGATTCATACCCAAGTTCTCTCATCGGGCTGGCCCCCTAAATGAACTACTGAGAGGCACAGCTGGTGGACCCAAGAATCGCCCCATTGAGTGGGGGCCACGACAGCAAGAAGCCTTTGAGGGGTTAAAGAAAGCTCTGACCAGTACCCCGATCCTGGCCTATGCACAGTTTGATAAGCCATTCCTGTTGTACACCGATGGAAGTCTACATGGTCTGGGAGCTGTGCTATCTCAAGTTCAAGATGGACGTGAGAGGGTGATTGCCTATGGCAGCCGGTCCTTAAGGGAGTCAGAGCGTAACCCCGACAACTACAGCTCCTTTAAGTTGGAGCTTTTGGCACTTGTATGGGCCATGACTGAAAGATTCACAGAGTATCTGACGGGTGCAGAAGTGATTGTGATGACGGACAATAACCCTTTAGCACACTTAGAGAACGCTAAGTTAGGTGCCCTTGAGCAGAGGTGGATGTCCCGCCTTTCCAAGTATCAATACCGTATCCAGTTCCGATCAGGGAGAGAGAATGGCAACGCTGATGCCCTCTCCCGAGTCCCTGTGGGGTTGCCAACCAAGAGTGGAGAGGAAGGGCTAGAAGACAGTGAAATCCCACACCTCGGCAGAATACCGCCATTCCAGAACATAACCCATTCAAGTGGGGTGGCTTCAGGGATGCGATGGTGCTGGGGAAGACATTGGAAGATTGGGAAAGGGTTCAAAATAGCTGTCCGGACCTATGTAAAGTGAAAGAGTGGATCCGGACTAAGATCTGGCCACGGCCGAATGAGCGGGCTAGCTTAACCCAAGAGGGTCAGAAGTTACTGAGACAGTGGGATAAGCTGGTTGTCATCCAAGGACTCCTATGTCGGACCATATACATACAGTCAGAGCTGCAGCACCGGCAACAGATTGTCATCCCGATGTCATTGGGACCAGTAGCCGCTCAGGAAGCCCATGAGAGTGGGGCCCATTTTGGGAGTGCCAAAACGTACCAATGGCTCCAACGATTTGTGTATTGTCCAGATTTGGGAAAGATGGTGTCCAAGGCATGTCTTCAATGTCGGTCCTGCGGGCTGAGTAAAAGTCCCGAACAACGTGCCCCTGTACAAACTATTCAAACATCTGCCCCCCTGCAAATTCTAATGATTGATTATGTACAGATTGGGTACTCTACCTCAGGACATTCTTACTGTTTGGTTATGACGGACCATTTTACAAAGTATGCGGTAGCTGTACCCACCAGAGATCAGACGGCTGAATCCGCTGCCGAAGCGGTCTGCAAACACTTTATACAAGTGTTTGGGTGTCCACAGAAAATCCATTCAGATCAGGGGGCGTGCTTTCAGGGGGCTTTGATGAGTGAATTGTATCAACTCTATGGGATCGAACGTTCTCGCACGACCCCATATCATCCACAGGGGAACGGGGCATGCGAGCGGTTCAACCGCACCTTGATACAGATGTTGCGGACGCTAGAGGATAGTCAAAAAGCTCGGTGGCCAGAGTATCTACCTGAACTGATGTGGGCCTATAACAATAGAGTACACAACACCACTGGTTACTCTCCACACATGTTGATGTTTGGGAGGGCAGGTCAAGAGATTGAGGATCTCCACATGCCAGATCCAATGCAGCCTCCTCCAAGGAGCACTACTGCATGGGCGCAAGAACACAGTCGCCGACTGAGAGCAGTACATAAGGTTGTGGGCGAACGCATGAGACAAATAGTACACCCCAACCCAGGGCAGAGGGATGAGTACGCCCCAGGTGATCGTGTGATTGTCAGGGCCAAGAGGCCAAAGGGAAAATTGGATGGGCGGTGGGAGGCGGTACCATATGTTGTGAAGCGAAAGGTAGACCCTGATATTCCAGTGTATGAGGTACAGCCAGTAGGGACTGGAGGACCCTCAAGGAACCTTCACCGTAACATGTTAAGACGCTGCAATTTTGAACACTCGGTGGCCGACGAGGTGGTACAGGCTCCTAGCATTGCTACCAGGGAAACCCCCTTAGACGATGAGTGGTGGGTTGTCCCTGCCCCAGCCGATCCAGGGAACCAAGTCGAGTCTAGTTTGCCGCCCAGGGAGGGAGTTGTACAACCTGCAGAACAGCCATCATTGGGTGTGCCGGGTGCCCCTGATTCTGTGACTCTGCGTAGGACAGCCAGGTCCAATGCTGGGGTACCCCCACAGCGCTATGCACAAGATGAGTTTATATGGGAAAGGTTGCCAGGGACGTCAACCTCTAGTGGGGTGGCATGTAAGAGGGTGAAACAGCCCCTGTGTAGTGAATGTGCAATGTGTAATTGAGTTGGTGTTTTCATAACCTGACATTTTGTTGTTTGACCACAAGAGGTCGCTGTTGCGAGATAACAAGTAAGGCCGGGTTCACACGGAGTTACGTGCCGCGAGATTTGGCACGTAGACGCCGCGTGACCCTTTGCGTGCCGTACACGCTCCCATTCATTTCAATGGGAGCGGGGAGCGTATGCGCCGCGCTAGTTTGCGGCCGTGCATTTATTCACGGCCGCAAACTAGCGCGGCGCATACGCTCCCCGCTCCCATTGAAATGAATGGGAGCGTGTACGGCACGCAAAGGGTCACGCGGCGTCTACGTGCCAAATCTCGCGGCACGTAACTCCGTGTGAACCCGGCCTAAAAGGAAAAAGGCTGCATGCCCCTGGAAGATTGATGTGGAGACCCTGATCGTTGGAGGAAGGTTCTAGGAGCCATTTTGAGTCAGAGTGTGCTGGACTCTAGAGAAGAGAGAGCTGTGGAGACATCACTGTGCAGAGAGGGTCCTTGGAGGGAGAAGCCACAGCAAGAATAGCTGAGGATTTGAGACTTTCAGAGTCTGTCCAGACACCATCCTAAGGAGAAGATTACTGTCAGAGACTTGGCTGAGAAGTGAGACTGCCAGTGAGACCGCATGCTGTCCGAGGAGCTCCTCTTCACCCGGATGCTAACAGAGACTAAAAGGTACCCAACAGAAGTAAGCGTGCACGCACCACACTGCAAGTTTTGCACCATATTGCTGGGACTGAGTAAAAAGCCTGTAGTTAGTTAGTTAGGTATAATCATCACCCCAGGCTGCAATACTGGTGAACTATCTACCTGTCTGGTAAAAGGACTAAGTCACAGAGGATTTCTACAGAGTTATATCTCCCAGAGAGGGACTTGTAAGGAAGTCTGGGAGCAACATTTAGTTTAACTTTACACTGTTTGGCTTGCAAGCTAACTAACCATTATACTTGCTTAGTTGTACTTGGTTTGGGGGGAATTTAGTAGTATTGTGATAAGATTGTAAACCCTGGTGTTACACCGCCGGATGCCTGTGTCACACACACTGAATTGTTCCTGTGTAATAGGGTAATAACAGGTAACAGGCAGCTGCATAGGCGCAGCTTGCAGGTAGGTAAAAGCTTGGAGTATATTGAAGGCCACACTAGTGGGCACCGTGCTGTATAACACCAGGGTCCCAGCCTCTAGGCTGTGTAAATGTAATACCTGGGAGTGTTCTTTTGGACAAAAGAGGTTATCTAAACTAAGTAAAGTCCTATCTTGGTTAAATTGAATTGGACTCACTTCCTTTGTTCGTGACTTCGCTGTATCCTGGGGAGCCCACCTCGGTACACGGCTTACATTTGCAGCAGCCATTTCAGTTTGATATATCTAATAACTGATGGACACAGTAATATTTCAGGATTGAAATGAGGTTTATTGTACTAACAGAAAATGTGCAATATGCATTAAACCAAAATTTGACTGGTGCAAAAGTATGGGCACCCTTATCATTTTATTGATTTGAATACTCCTATCTACTTTTTACTGACTTACTGAAGCACAAAATTGGTTTTGTAACCTCACTGAGCTTTGAATTTCATAGCCAGGTGTATCCAATCATGAGAAAAGGTATTTAAGGTGGCCAATTGCAAGTTGTTCTCCTATTTGAATCTCCTCTGAAGAGCGGCATCATGGGCTACTCAAAACAACTCTCAAATGATCTGAAAACAAAGATTGTCCAACATAGTTGTTCAGGGGAAAGATACAAAAAGTTGTCTCAGAGATTTAACTTGTCAGTTTCCACTATGAGGAACATAGTAAGGAAATGGAAGAGCACAGGGACAGTTCTTGTTAAGCCCAGAAGTGGCAGGCCAAGAAAAATATCAGAAAGGCAGAGAAGAAGAATGGTGAGAACAGTCAAGGACAATCCACAGACACCTCCAAAGAGCTGCAGCATCATCTTGCTGCAGATGGTGTCACTGTGCATTGGTCAAAAATACAGCACACTTTGCACAAGGAGAAGCTGTATGGGAGAGTGATGAGAAAGAAGCCGTTTCTGCAAGCACGCCACAAACAGAGTCGCCTGAGGTATGCAGAAGCACATTTGGACAAGCCAGCTTCATTTTGGAAGAAGTTCCTGTGGACTGATGAAACAAAGATTGAGTTGTTTGGTCATACAAAAAGGCATTATGCATGGCGTCCAAAAAAAACAGCATTACAAGAAAAACACATGCTACCCACTGTAAAATTTGGTGGAGGTTCCATCATGCTTTGGGGCTGTTTGGCCAATGCCGGCACCGGGAATCTTGTTAAAGTTGAGGGTCGCATGGATTCCACTCAGTATCAGCAGATTCTTCAGAATAATGTTCAAGAATCAGTGACGAAGTTGAAGTTACGCCGAGGATGGATATTTCAGCAAGACAATGATCCAAAACACCGCTCCAAATCGACTCAGGAATTCATGCAGAGGAACAATTACAATGTTCTGGAATGGCCATCCCAGTCCCCAGACCTGAATATCATTGAACATCTGTGGGATGATCTGAAGCGGGCTGTCCATGGTCGGCCACCATCAAACTTAACTGAACTTGAATTGTTTTGTAAAGAGGAATGGTCCAAAATACCTTCATCCAGGATCCAGGAACTGATTAAAAGCTACAGGAGGCGACTAGAGGCTGTTATCTTTGCAAAAGGAGGATCTACTAAATATTAATGTCACTTTTCTGTTGAGGTGCCCATACTTTTGCAGCAGTCAAATTTTGGTTTAATGCATATTGCACATTTTCTGTTAGTACAATAAACCTCATTTCAATCCTGAAATATTACTGTGTCCATCAGTTATTAGATATATCAAACTGAAATGGCTGTTATAAACACCAAAATATTTAGAACAAAAAATGATTAAGATTAATAGGGGTGCCCAAACTTTTTCATAGGACTGTACCTTTAGCAGTGTTTTGAGTGATTTCTGGGTTTCTCTTGGAGCTCCTGGCATCCTCTGCATTGGTTTACATGGGTAGCTTCCTGCTCTCTTATCTTACAACTACCATGATGCATTGTTGTTCACTCAGATTCCCCCCCCCCTGTTTTTCCTAGCTAGCCCTACCTACCTACTAGCCATACTCAGGGGTGAACCTTCCCCTTTCGCCGCCCGAGCTAACTGCAGAAAGCCGCCCCCCCCCCCCCGCCGGGAGGAGGGGGCGGGTCGGGGGCATGGCCGGTGGATTGGGGGCGTGGCCAGGTGGATCGGGGGCGTGACCGAGTGAAGGGGCGGGGCTTAGCCCCGTTCGCTGGCAGAGAGTAGGCCCGGAGACTGCCTGCTCTCTGCCTGAGCGTGAGGGGAGGCTGCCGGAGCAGCGCTGCTCCAGTGGCCTCCCCAAACCACCGCTCGGTGATAAGCCAGTCCAGGACAGCCCTCCCTGAGGCCCTGGCATAGTGCCGCCTGAAGCGCTCGCTTCAGGTCGCCTCATGGGAGGTGCGGCACTGGCCATACTTACCTACCTTACTCAGTCCATCATACTTACCTGTCTTCCTGTCTTGGAGATCACTTGCTTCTGTACTGCTGGCTCCTTCTTCTCTTGACTTCTGCTGGCAGCTGCACAGTACTGGTACTCCGCTCTATTGCGCATACGTGGAAGGCCGGCTCCTTCCCTCTTCACATCTGTTGGTGTCTGCACAATAAAGTCGGAGTGTCGGTATGCTGGCACTCAGGTTCTACTGCGCAGATGCTGGCAGAAATTAAAGAAGTGATGTTTTGTGCTCCAGCAGAAGAGGACATGAAGACAGGTAAGTAGGATGGGATGGGGACGAGTATTGGTGACATTCCGTTTCTGGAAACAGGGAAATGGAACGTCACTGTAAAACCACAAAATGTGCCTGGGGAGGTCCCATGACTGCCCAGGTGATCTGGGCAAATATATAAAAAAATTTTAGCAAAAATGATTGTATTGATGTTTCCTCTCTCGTGTGTATTCTGGTTCCTTTGGAATTCCCTTTGACTAATTTCACTCTCAATACTAAACCAACTACCTTCTGGTCCTGTTCCTTGGACTTGTTTCTGTTCTATGCGCCTTGTCAGTAACCTGCTGACTGACATGAGACAGCGACATGGAGACAGTTATACTTTTTGTGTATGTCACTTCTGTATGCTCAGAAAACTCAATAAAAATTTGGGAGGCAAATGTATATCATAGGGCCTTTTCCATCTTATTGTATGGTTGAAATAGTCTCTTGATATGGGTAAGTAAATGACTTTAGAGATAGATAAGATCGGGAGAATATTTAAGAAGCTGCAATAATTTCAGACTGGTATATCTTTAGTATACAATTCAGTAAACTGATGTTTCAGATACGCTGTACGCATGTGAAAGTCCGCTGGAACGGGAAATATGTAAGAATAACATTAAAGAAAATAAATGATGTGACTGAGTAAAAACTTGGTTATTTTCTAATGTACCCAGGCTTTCTACTGTGATAAAAATTGGCTCCTCTACTGGAATATAATACTGGTGAGAACATTCTTCAAAGCATGTTCTAGAAACGCAGCCAAATTATCAGAGAATGTATATTTTCACCTTTACATTCAATGAAAAGTCTTTTAAAAGCTTGTGTAAAAATATTCATTGAAAACAGAGCCATGTTCTCCTAGGAAAAAAAATATCATTTTATTATAAGTTTAAAGTTATTTGTATTTCCATATGTTGGTGACGTTTAGTGATAAAACTACATTTCTAATTCTAAAATAAAAATTTTATATGAATGACAATGACAAACTTTTGTAATACACTTTTCTCACCAAGGGACTTCAAGTGCAAGGAGAGTTGTGGAGTAGGGGAGTTAGTGGCTGCCGAATAGGCGCTTATCCCCAAAACCCATAAGGCTGAGTTCATATTCATATCCGCCTCAAAATCCTGACCAAAAAGACAGCTCCCATTGAAATCAATGGGAACTGGCCAGTTCTTTTTTCCTGGAGTGGTTTGTTTCAGCTCCTGAAAAAAAGAACGGACATGCTCATTCGCGAGACGACTCCGCCTGAAGACACTCCCTCCTCCCAACTAAGCCTATTCATTTGGGCCTAATCCGGAGCAGAGTGCACGATTTAGATATACTGGAGCTACAGCCGGGTCATGATCTCTGTGTCTATGTAAGGAAAGGGAAGAGGAGAAAGAGAGAGTGAGCCCTAAACTCAATCCAGCCCCTGTCCCTACCTAATTGCCAAAACTGTCCTAATGACAGGGGCAACTGGGCGGCAGTCCCTACTCTGAATAAGTGTGCACAGAACCAGACAAGACAAACAACACAGAAGCAGAGTCAGCAAGCCAAAGGGTCGGTAACAGTCAAGCAACGCAGTACAGAAAAGAAATCCAAGAGAATAGTCAAAGCGTAGCAGAGGTCAGAAGTCAGAATACAAAAATAGCAGAAGTAATAGCTTAGCAGGAACAGTCTCAGGACAGAGACAGAATTCTTCTAGTGCTAAGGACATTACTTATATGCCTACTGTATATATAAATACTGTATATGAAATTAAGGTTATTAAAGCATCTTTTTATCAATTTGTGTTAGCCCATCTGCCAGCAACAAGATAACCTTTTTAGATGTGACCCTACACTACAAGACCCTATTTCTGAGCCTTGGCCTCCAGGAAAGTTTAGTTCACAGATATGATGCTCTCATTAAAGCTACATTGGGCAGATGGGTGGTGTCTAGGGTCCCATCTAAAGAGGTCACCTTGTCACTGGCAGTTGGGCTTATACAACTTGATGAAACTGTGTGCTGAGTATGGGGTGCCATTTTCTCATGATACATTTTGTGAGACAGGATATAGCAAAAAAAAAATCAAAAATCATGTATTACCCTAACACGAAAATACATTGAGGCACATATTGATATTTGGCAAAACAGAAAGTTATTTTGTCATAAAGAATTTTTGACACCTTTATTGTCTGACATATTGAGGGAAATCCCAATATGTCTCTACGTCAGTTTTCTGCCATAGAAGGGTGACGTTACAAGGCACTTTCTTGCACCAAGCATGAGACACGATCCACCGTTCTGGGTCTTGCTAACCACATTACGCAAATGTTGGTGAAGTGGGATGGACTGGGACTCCTCTGCTGGACATATTTATTGCAACTCTGCAATTTCTGCTATTGATCATATGACTTATTCATAAGAGAAGTGGGGGGAAATAAATTGAGGTTTCCTTGACATTAAAATTTAATTGGGGTATTCCAATGGGACCATAGGAGCCAGCCAAAACACAGCACTCCGTTATCTCTGACAGTCCCATTGAAATTTGAGGGGCAAGGCATCCCCATTCACATGGACAGTGGAGTGGAGTCCCAGTGCTCAGTCCCCACCAATCAAGTTACCCCCTCTGCTTTGGATAGAGGGTAATTTGCTCTGATTGGAATAGTTTTATCCCATAGACTCCTTATCTCTACATTACCATACACTCTTTATGTGCATTTCAGGTAATTCCATATTTGGCTGTTGTAATAAAATAACTGGCAACATGAATTTATCACAACAAGCCAGAAATCTTTGATCCATATCATTATATTGCAAACTCTGCTCACATTCCCTGGTTGCTTATAGGATGATATTAGGCTGCTTTAGAAGTGACAGCAGTGATTTATTTGGACCTACTATACTCATATAGCCTGTCACTAAAAACAGGTATCTACATGACTGCAAGTTAGACTAGGGTGGCCATAAATCTGCCACTTTCACAAACAGGCACCATCCATCTAGTTATATTTAACTGAACTGTTCACTACCAGGAGAAGTCAGACGATTGTGTTTATTCTCATGCCAGAATCTGTTAGTAAACCCATTCATTGTAAAGGCAATAGACATGCAATGAAGTGGAAATACAGTACACTGCCTGCAATAGAAGAGCAAAAAGTATAGAAACAAAAAGCAGAAATTGGAAGGTGAATATGTGATCCCTCTACTGATTCCAGTATTTCTTCTAGTTAACTATTTGTTTTATACTGTATATTGATCACCAAGCTTTGGTAGGAACTGCACTATATGTTGCTTTAAAACATAGTGTAAAACACACTTATGGCACTTATGAACCTATCTATAAAACAAAGAGTATAACATTGTCAGGACTCCTAGGTACCTATCTATAAAACATAGTGTAGAACACTGTCAGAGCTCCTGGGAACCTATCTATAAAACATAGTGTATAACACTGTCAGGGCTCCTAGGAACCTATCTATAAAACAAAGTGTAGAACACTGTCAGGGCTCCTAGGAACCTATCTATAAAACATAGTGTAGAATACTGTCAGAGCTCCTAGGAACCTATCTATAAAACAAAGTGTAGAACACTGTCAGGGCTCCTAGGAACCTATCTATAAAACATAGTGTAGAACACTGCCAGGGCTCCCAGGAACCTATCTATAAAACAGTGTATAACACTGTCAGGGCTCCTAGGAACCTATCTATAAAACATAGTGTAGAACACTCTCAGGGCTCCTAGGAACCTATCTATAAAACATAGTGTAGAACACTGTCAGGGCTCCTAGGAACCTATCTATAAAACATAGTGTAGATCACTGTCAGGGCTCCTAGGAACCTATCTATAAAACATAGTGTAGAACACTCTCAGGGCTCCTAGGAAGCTATCTATAAAACATAGTGTAGAACACTGTCAGGGCTCCTAGGAACCTATCTATAAAACATAGTGTAGAACACTGTCAGGGCTCCTAGGAACCTATCTATAAAACATTGTGTAGAACACTGTCAGGGTTCTTAGGAACCTATCTATAAAACATAGTGTAGAACACTCTCAAGTCTTCTATGAATCTGTCTATAAAACATAGTGTAGAACACTGTCAGGGCTCCTAGGAACCTATCTAGCTCTATCTATGAAACATAGTGTAGAATACTCTCAGGTCTGCTATGAATCTGTCTATAAAATATAGTGTAGAACACTGTCAGGGCTCCTAGGAACATATCTATAAAACATAGTGTAGAACACTGTCAGGGCTCCTAGGAACCTATCTATAAAACATAGTGTAGAACACTGTCAGGGCTCCTAGGAACCTATTTATAAAACATAGTGTAGAACACTCTCAGGGCTCCTAGGAACCTATCTATAAAACATTGTGTAGAACACTGTCAGGGCTCTTAGGAACCTATCTATAAAACATAGTGTAGAACACTCTCAAGTCTTCTATGAATCTGTCTATAAAACATAGTGTAGAACACTGTCAGGGCTCCTAGGAACCTATCTAGCTCTATCTATGAAACATAGTGTAGAATACTCTCAGGTCTGCTATGAATCTGTCTATAAAATATAGTGTAGAACACTGTCAGGGCTCCTAGGAACATATCTATAAAACATAGTGTAGAACACTGTCAGGGCTCCTAGGAACCTATCTAGCTCTATCTATGAAACATAGTGTAGAATACTCTCAGGTCTTCTATGAATCTGTCTATAAAATATAGTGTAGAACACTGTCAGGGCTCCTAGGAACATATCTATAAAACATAGTGTAGAACACTGTCAGGACTCTTAGGATCCTATCTATAAAAAATGGTGTAGAACACTGTCAGGACTACAATGAACCTATCTATAAAACATAGTGGAGAACACTCTCAGGACTCCTAGGAATCTATCTATAAAACATAGTGTAGAACACTCTCAGGACTCCTAGGAACCTATCTATAAAACATAGTGTAGAACACTCTCAGGGCTCCTAGGAACCTATCTATAAAACATAGTGTAGAACACTGTCAGGGCTCCTAGGAACCTATCTATAAAACATAGTGTAGAACACTGTCAGGGCTCCTAGGAACCTATCTATAAAACATAGTGTAGAACACTGTCAGGGCTCCTAGGAACCTATCTATAAAACATGGTGTAGAACACTGTCAGGGCTCCTAGGAACCTATCTATAAAACATTGTGTAGAACACTCTCAGGGCTCCTAGGAACCTATCTATAAAACATAGTGTAGAACACTGTCAGGGCTCCTAGGAACCTATCTATAAAACATTGTGTAGAACACTCTCAGGGCTCCTAGGAACCTATCTATAAAACATAGTGTAGAACACTCTCAGGGCTCCTAGGAACCTATCTATAAAACATAGTGGAGAACACTCTCAGGACTCCTAGGAATCTATCTATAAAACATAGTGTAGAACACTCTCAGGACTCCTAGGAACCTATCTATAAAACATAGTGTAGAACACTCTCAGGGCTCCTAGGAACCTATCTATAAAACATAGTGTAGAACACTGTCAGGGCTCCTAGGAACCTATCTATAAAACATAGTGTAGAACACTGTCAGGGCTCCTAGGAACCTATCTATAAAACATAGTGTAGAACACTGTCAGGGCTCCTAGGAACCTATCTATAAAACATGGTGTAGAACACTGTCAGGGCTCTTAGGAACCTATCTATAAAACATAGTGTAGAACACTCTCAAGTCTTCTATGAATCTGTCTATAAAACATAATGTAGAACACTGTCAGGGCTCCTAGGAACCTATCTAGCTCTATCTATGAAACATAGTGTAGAATACTCTCAGGTCTTGTATGAATCTGTCTATAAAATATAGTGTAGAACACTGTCAGGGCTCCTAGGAACCTATCTATAAAAAATGGTGTAGAACACTATCGGGACTACAATGAACCTATCTATAAAACATAGTGTAGAACACTGTCAGGGCTCCTAGGAACCAATCTATAGAACATAGTGTAGAACACTGTCAGGGCTCCTAGGAACCAATCTATAGAACATAGTGTAGAACACTGTCAGGGCTCCTAGGAACCAATCTATAGAACATAGTGTAGAACACTGTCAGGGCTCCTAGGAACCTATCTATAAAACATAGTGTAGAACACTCTCAGGACTCCTAGGAACCTATCTATAAAACATAGTGTAGAACACTCTTAGGGCTCCTAGGAACCAATCTATAAAACATAGTGTAGAACACTGTCAGGGCTCCTAGGAACCTATCTATAAAACATAGTGTAGAACACTGTCAGGGCTCCTAGGAACCTATCTATAAAACATAGTGTAGAACACTCTCAGGGCTCCTAGGAACCTATCTATAAAACATAGTGGAGAACACTCTCAGGACTCCTAGGAATCTATCTATAAAACATAGTGTAGAACACTCTCAGGACTCCTAGGAACCTATCTATAAAACATAGTGTAGAACACTCTCAGGGCTCCTAGGAACCTATCTATAAAACATAGTGTAGAACACTGTCAGGGCTCCTAGGAACCTATCTATAAAACATAGTGTAGAACACTGTCAGGGCTCCTAGGAACCTATCTATAAAACATGGTGTAGAACACTGTCAGGGCTCTTAGGAACCTATCTATAAAACATAGTGTAGAACACTCTCAAGTCTTCTATGAATCTGTCTATAAAACATAATGTAGAACACTGTCAGGGCTCCTAGGAACCTATCTAGCTCTATCTATGAAACATAGTGTAGAATACTCTCAGGTCTTGTATGAATCTGTCTATAAAATATAGTGTAGAACACTGTCAGGGCTCCTAGGAACCTATCTATAAAAAATGGTGTAGAACACTGTCGGGACTACAATGAACCTATCTATAAAACATAGTGTAGAACACTGTCAGGGCTCCTAGGAACCAATCTATAGAACATAGTGTAGAACACTGTCAGGGCTCCTAGGAACCAATCTATAGAACATAGTGTAGAACACTGTCAGGGCTCCTAGGAACCAATCTATAGAACATAGTGTAGAACACTGTCAGGGCTCCTAGGAACCTATCTATAAAACATAGTGTAGAACACTCTCAGGACTCCTAGGAACCTATCTATAAAACATAGTGTAGAACACTCTTAGGGCTCCTAGGAACCAATCTATAAAACATAGTGTAGAACACTGTCAGGGCTCCTAGGAACCTATCTATAAAACATAGTGTAGAACACTGTCAGGGCTCCTAGGAACTTATCTATAAAACAAAGTGTAGAACACTCTTAGGGCTCCGAGGAACCTATCTATCCAATTTCTAGCTCTCTAAAGGCAAACACAGCTTAAGTTATAACTTCTTTTGGGCCTGTAATAATAATAATAATAATAATAATAACTTTCTATAGCTCCAACATATTCTGCAGCATTTTCAAATCAGAGGGTACATGAGCAGACAGTATTTGAAGTAAGTGAGAGCTTTCAATCTATGAGGGAATAGAGAGACACAAGAGGTCAGAGGGCTGTTTGGTTCAATGGTCCAGCAATCTGAGTCATACAACTTGTAGATTGTCGCCTTTAGTATTCATTTATACAAAATTTGTTTGAAACAGAAGAACCTGTTTAATAGATATCCCCTGTGTTTAGTAGTCTGACAAACTCATCCAACTCTTGGATCAACTAACCCGATGAGTGCCACACCAATAGGCAATGTGCATGGGTCTGAGAAGCTGGTCACCATGTTAGAGAAGTATAGAGGTAGGATTCAAGGATTAAAAGGAACACACCAAGTATTTTTACAATGTTTTTATTTTGAAATTGTCATTGTGAATCAAAGGGTTTATTATGTGTTTTTTTGCTGGGTGATATGTAGGGATTTTCATTTGTGACACCACCAATGATTTTTATCAATGAATGCACATTGTATCTGTAGATTTCATGAACATTTGCAACCATAGATAGTATCTTTGCAAAAGCAAGCAAAATATTTTTACATTAGTAGAGTTCATTAGACCACCCACTACTACCAGATAGTTGAAATATTCTCGGAAAAGTGATATTTCTGGATCTTATTGCAGTTCTGCAGGTCATTTTCCTGGTCATATCTGTGTTTCTTGCTTTTGACAAGGACAGACTTCAACTATTTCACTGTGTTATTTTTTTCTCTTTTCAGCTTTCTGGCTTAGGTCAAAAAAATAGATTATTTCAAAAGATACGATAAATCTGAATAATTTTCGAAATTGCAGTTTCTTATCAAAACAGCCTTCCTACAATCAACACCTTATTTATTCTCTATCTGTTTTCGTCTTGCTAAGTGGACACAGCTGTACGAAGACCTTCCAAAAACCCCGGGGTGGTCCACCAAAAAATGATACGTAGGAAGAACATAAGAAATAAAACGAATTGCAAAAAGTTTTTCGTTTGTAAATTTTTACAGTCCATGATAGAGAATATCGTGTGTGAAGTTTATGTTAGTTCGAAGCCAAAGTCCAGAGAAAATATCGAAAGATTGTGTTTATCCTTGGTAAAAGATGGAGGTTTCAAAATTCCTTTGTACATAACAAACTTGGTGTCATTTTACTTTTCATAATTTCGAAGGAATTATTCTTGGAAGCATCTAGTGCACTCTCTACTTCATATTTACATGTAGAATGCTGGCCTGGATGTTATTCATGTGAAACTGGAACTCCTGATACAAGAGGTCTAACAGATTGGAGAAGAAGGATGGACAATTTCATTTTTTACATTTCTATGGAATTTTGACCTCTGGTAAACAATTACATGGAGAGTATTCAATGGTGGAAATATCATTAAAAGAGTCCACTTAAGACATTGAGCTCATGAGAAGGTCTCAGTCACATATGTGTATTTGGCTTGGTATTCTGGCTGTAAATAGTTGATGCACAATGTGGAGCCAACGTCAATCTACTCTGATATTCATATTTTTGGATATATAGGACACTGTGCAATATGCAGCATGTCCCATCACATACCGCTGCTTATTTCTAATACAAGCTGTAACGGCTCTGCCTGTTTTGGTCTCTGTGCCACCCTCTGCTCGCACCACACCTATCTCCTGCACCTTGTTTCCCTCTGTTTATCAAATAGTTAATCTTAGTCTTGCCTGTGTGATTGACAGCCTGTCTACCAATCAAGTCTGGGGCAGCTCCTGACTTCCTATATACAGGTCAACAGCCCACACAGGTTTGCTGGCTATTGTGGCTCTGTCCTGTGACTTTGTCCTCGCTAGCTTCTTACCTGTTCTTTCTATTCTATTAATGACCTCTGACCTTTGGCTTCTTCTGTGACTACTCTTTTGGATTACAATTTTGTACTGCATTGTCTCTCTGGCTTTGACACTTGCTTGTTGACTTCACTTTTGTGTTGTTTTGTCCTGTCTTTTTCTGTGTATCGCTTATTTCTAGGAAGGAATTTGCCGCCCAGTTGTCATCTGTCTCCTAGAACATTTCAGGCACGTAAACAGGGACAGGGGCTGGGTTAAGTTTAGGACTTACTGTCTCTGTCTTTCCCTTCTTCCATTGTTCCAGCAGTAGCACTACGGAATTACACAACTAGCAATTCCTTACAGAAGCACACTTCTGAATATATCTAAGAAGTGGTACCATATCCAAGCCAATACAGCAATGATGTAGCTCAAGAACCTAAAGGAAACCCTGTAGATGTTTATAGTCACTGCTGAAGAACAGATATCTCTGGCCTAAGGTCGAAGCTAAAGAAAATTTCCTTCTCAAATTATCTAGAACATGTACATGATGGTGATGACCTGCTTGAGGATGGCTGTAACTGCTATCTACTGCCCCAGCACTAATGGCTGAAATCAGAGTGGACTCCGATCTCAGCTGTTTAACCCCTTTTGCACTGTGGTCAATGCAGATTATGGTGCTAAAGTTTGGAGAGATAGCATGGTCATTGTGCTTCCAACCCAGATATTGCAATTTCCTAGGCTGATCATTTTATACAGTAGGCCTGGGGTCTAAACAAAGGTACTCCACATTGCAGAAAAATACACCCAGTGAAAACGTTGCGATTTCCAAAACTATTGCATTTTTGGAAATCTCATTATGTCAAATGTACCTACAGAAATGCTGGCGGTGTCCCTATAAGTATAAGGGTCATATAAGCGCCCAAATACTCCATGTACATTGACCCTAATAGAGCAGAAATTCAGAAAGGAAAATTCTGAAGACTTTCTGTTTAAAGCCCAGCCAGATAAAAACTTGTTTTTTTTTTTCCCGAATGGCTTTTTGTTGTGGCTCTTTATATGGGGCCTTAGCCTAAATCTGCTAATAAAAGGGGCTCCAGGACAGGACTCCCCATTCACCTCAACTATTATTTAATAATTTATTTAATAAATTAAACTATTCTAATATCTAATATCAACTTGTGTATATAAAAAGTTAAACTAGATTTTTTTTTAAAAAAAATTAAAAATAGACAATGTTTTTTAATTTTCAGATTTCACAATTTTAAAATTTTAGCAAATCCTTCTAATGAAATGAAAAACAACATAACATATGGAAATAGACATAAGGAAACAAATACAGGAAGACGTGAGAGGTAATCAGGATGAAAAAGGAAGTCGAATGTTTTTCTTTCTTCCAGGCTGTCCCCCCCCCTCCCCCGGTACTTGACATCAGCAAAATTGAAGGAAATATGTTCCTAATTGTAGGGTAACGGTTGTTTACCCAAAGCGGTGACATTAACTGTCACTCAAGTCGTGTTTACCTACTGACTTTATGATAATTCTCACAATTAAATTGGTTACTTATGTGGTGTTAAAGAAATCCATCTTTCATTAGGACGCCGACCATGGGTTCAATCCCCCGTTGGGGACGTAGTTTGATGAAAATATCATGAGGTTTTTTTCCATGGAAAGAGTATAATGTTATTTATTTTGGGGCATTATGATGCGGTTAACAGAAGCCTAATGTTCTAGAATTATGTGTCAAGAGCATAATAAAATTCACATTACTGCACAAGAGAAACAATACTTGGTAGCATTGACTTTCTGAAGGAAGTGAAATATTGTAGATGACTATTTATTTAAGAATTCCTATAACCTATAGTAAGACCCATTTGGCGAATGTTTCACATTATTCATGATTATTTAGGAAAATGCAGAGCTTGGAGATTTTTTTTTTTTTTTTTGTAAGCCAAGAGTTAAGACCAACATCCTACATTTTGCCTCCAGCTATTTCATTTCACAGAATTAAATAAGTCTGCCTCTGGGTCCTTGATACTTTTTATACATGACTTTGAGAAAGTTCTCTTTTTAATTTTTTTTATGGAACGAATATTTTATGACAGGTTAGCAAATGAGGATGAACTTTGACATGAGCTACATGTATAATGTGATAAAGCACAGAGGTATGAACACATGCGGACGTCTCCTTAACATAGTTTGCACAGCGGGGTAGAGTGGGGGTAACTATTGGGGGTATAGCGGTAATAATCTTACCTAGGCTCTGCTGTTTGAGGATAACCAAAGACCTCCAGCCACATAAGTAGATACTAATATCATAATACATATCACAAGATAGTTTGGTCGTCCTGTAAGCTAAGCCTGACTAAAGCCCCTGACCCCTTCCAACACGATGCTGTTCAATACATGTACTATATGTTGGCTCAGGAGCTGAGTGAGAGCAGACATCCTCTACGTCTGGAGGAGAGAAGGTTTCACCAGAAACATAGAAGGGGATTCTTCACAGTAAGAACAGCGAGGCCATGGAAGTTTCTGCCCCAGGAAGTGGTGATGGCGGATTCATTAAACAAGTTCAAAGAGGGTTTGGATGCCTTTCTTGAAGAGAACAATATTACAAGTTATTGACTCTAGGACACGTTGATCCAGGGTATTTTGTACTGACTGCCCGATTGGAGTCTGGAAGGAATTTTTTCCCCTGAAATGGAGCAATTGGCATGAGCCTCATGGGGTTTTTTGCCTTCCCCTGGATCAACACTGTAGGGATTGTAGGGTTATAAGTTGGACTTAATGGACTGATGTCTTCATCCAACCTCATCTACTATGTAACTATGTAATTATTATAGGGAATAGGCTCAGCGGTAGCAGCAGCGGACCCAGACAGTCAGAGACAGACACACAAAAATCTGGTATAAACAGGTTTTACCCTGTATGTATATTTTTCAAAAACTGGCAGAAACAAAAACAGGCTTTAACTTCAGGCAAAAACAATAAAACAAAACCTGCTCACCTGAGCTGCTAACTAAACACTGGAACGCTAACTATACATATGGCTTGCGCCAGCCACACGGAAAAAAACAAAACAAAACAGAGGCTGTGTTCACAGAGGTCAGGTTATTGTGTCAGGACCTGGCACCTCCTCTCTCCCACAGGAACTGCCCAGGACTGAGGTCTTGACAGGGTTTTATAGGCCTGTAATGAGCCCAAGCTCCCACCTGTGTATGAGAGCTCCTTCCTGCACTAGGACAAGAAGTGGTAAGCGCACAGGTGAGGTTTTGATAAAGCCCTGTGTTAACTTCACTCACCACATATGAATGAGGAATCTGAGGGAAATATAGCGTCCCTCCAGAACTTTCCCTGTCACCATCTCACACTATTTATGGCCCCCAATTAGTGGTAAATGTGCCCAGGAGCACCACGAGGCATCTCCATTAGGATTGTTACACACTATGTATCTCTATCAAGTCCTAGGCCACTGGTACTTTCACTTCAATTTAAAGCTGCAGTCACATGGAGCATTATTACACAAAAATGCGTCCATATTTATTGGAAAAGTGCCAGCATTTTTTATGCAAAAACACACGATGATGAAGAATAATGTCCCACAGTGGCCCCTCCACACAGTATAATGATCCACAGTGGCACCTGCACATGGTATAATGCCCTATTGTGTCCCTTCCTCTTGGTATAATGTCCCATTGTGCCCCTCCACATGATACAATGTTCCATAGTGGCCCCTGCACACATTACAATGTTCCATTGTGGCCCCTGCACACAGTATAATGTCCCATAATGACCCCTACATGTGGCGGAATGTCCCATAGAGGCTTCTTCACACAAAATAAGATCCCATAGTAGCCCCAACTAATTTTCCAAAAATTTAAGGATCCGTCAAACCCCAAATTTTGGGGGTTTGCCACTCAAAACCTATTATTATACTCTGGGTTCTCTTTTGACCCTCAGTATAATAAGCAGAGGCCCAGGAGAGGTGATCAAACATAGAAAACAATGTTACTATGGACTCCATCGCGGCTCCCTGTTCTCTTCGGTACTTCTGCCTGGGGTCAATGACCGCTGATTGGGTTTCAGGGGTCACATCAGTGTCATAATGCGCCATGATGCCAACGTAACCCCTATCAGCGATCTCTGATATCTGGTAGAAGTGCCAAAGAGAAGAGGGAGCCGCGACAGAGTCCAGGGGAAGTGCGTAACATTGTTTATTATGTTATATCACTTCTAAAGAGTCACCAGAGTATAATAATATCAATTTCGATTCGGGCATGTTTAGGTTGATCGAAACCGCTGGGCTGCCGTGCCAGAGAAATATGTCAGTCTTGGGTGGTTAGGTATGTTCCTACAGTCATGGTTGTATCCATTGGCAGCCGATCAAAACAATAGACTGTCAACACTAAGATAGTTACCGAAAATCCTTAAAACCTTGCAAAAATTCTAACTATTAATATTTGCAAATCTGTTTAATCTAATGTTAAATATGGTTAGTTGGTGAGAATACCCCTTTAAGGAATGAAGTCATCCTTTCTCCAATCTGAATTGTTGTATCCCATGAATGTAATGAGCAAGTGCAATGTTTTATTGTCATCTCCCTAACAAGCTGTCTCTCTAGGTCATATCCTGACACCGTAACCTTGAAATTGATCCCCACCGGTTACGCTCATTAAATTCATACACCTGTACTGCCTGTAGATTATTAAAGCCATTGGCCCAGCTTAAAACTTGCCGAAATTCAGAAATTTGCTATTTGAACCTTCTAAACCCCTACACAGAGTAAATGAAGTTATTACACCTAATAGAAAGGTATCTTTCGCTCTGCAAGTCACAATCCAGTCTTAGGGGTTTAGTGTCCTGAAGACCCATGAGCCTTTGCAGCTGGCAGCTGGAATCTTAAGTCACATTATAGTCTACTCTCAGGGTAATTTTGACAACATTACCATTAACTGACACAAGGAAAAGGCAAGTAATGATTTCCCTTGTGTTACGACAATTTATACAGTTTCCAGAAGTTTTATGGACTTTATAGCTGATAGCAAGCTGCAGAAAACATTGTTTTACTAGGATTTTTATTAGAACATGTGTCTTCCATTAATCAGAGACAGAACATGGTGAAAGAAACTGGCCCAGAGTACTATAGGAAGTAATGACCAATGTTGTCCATCTGTTCTTATGCAACTTGTAGCTTTGGTACATGGCTATAGATTTAGAAACTAAGTTGCATTGCCTAAGAGCAACACGACCTTGTAATAAACATAATAAAGCGAGTCTACAACCCCCAAAATCTCTTGTAATCCACTTATATGCTATTGTAAGGGCAGTGGGTGACACAGTGATTGTACCGTTTTGTAGTGAAATTTTACTGCTGAGAAAATCAGCTTTGAGGCTAAAGCCCCATACAGGGGTGAACCTAGCTTTTTTGCCGCCTGAGGCGGACGACAGAAAGGAGCGGACGGGGCGGCGTTAGCAGGCAGAGAGCAGGCAGGGAGAGGAGCTGCTCTCTGCTAAGCGTGAGGGGAGGCCGCTGGAGCAGCGCTGCGTCCACAGGGCCTCCCCAATCCAACGGTCGCTTCCCGTGCCAGGCTGCCGAGACGGTGACGCTAAGCCAGTCCAGGACAGCTTGTCCTGGACTGGCTTAAGTCAGCAAAAATGCAGCCCCTGGGGCCCTGGCATAGCGCCGCCTGAAGCTGCCGAGACGGTGACGCTAAGCCAGTCCAGGACAGCTTGTCCTGGACTGGCTTAGGTCAGCAAAAATGCCGCCCCCGGGGGCCTGGCATAGCGCCGTCTGAAACGGTCGCTTCAGGTCACCTCATGAGAGGTGCGGTGCTGGCCCCATATAGCGACCCACAGCAAAAGAGCACAGCGGCAACGAATTGCAAGCTTTTCACAGAAATACCGCTGAGGTTTTTCTCACAGCACAGGGACGTTCCTCACTGCTCAAACAACACTGGGGATGTCCCCAATGCTGCATTTGCTTACACATTACACTCGATGCCACAGACATGTGCAGTTGGCTCTACCCGAAGCCTGATGGCAGAGCCGACTGCGCATGCCTAGGATTGTAAATGTCAGCGGCTAAAGAAAACGCGGTGAGAGGCGTTCCAGAAGACAGAGGCGTCGCTAGAGATATTTCAAGCAGGACTAGGCTGTAGTTACATCACATGGCCTCTATGAAATAAATGCTATAATATAAACAGAGAAGAGGTCACGGTGCCTACACAAGTGCCATGGTCCCTTCGAAATGCTCAGTGGGGGGTTCCAGATATTGGAATCCCACTTATTTTATTTAATTATTCTTGACCTGGAAAACCCTTTTAATTAGGAAACACCTGGGGTATTATTAATAAGGGGTACTATTTAAGGGGATGCACAAGGACATTATTCATTTAAAGATGCACTTGGCAGTATAATTTATTCTGTGGGGGGATATGTTAGAAGGGTGAATTACAGTGGGGGGATATGTTAGAAGGGTGAATTACAGCAAAAACAAAACATAAGCACCGAGCAATTTAAAAAAACCGCTTCATTCACATGAGCAATAGGAAATTCACAGCAGCAGCGATTTCATCCGATATCCCTTGGGGAATAGTGAATATAGAAGAAGACCAATGGATGAGAAGAATACTGCGCTACTCCACGAAAGTTGACATCATACGCACTTTATTTCGATTTCTTAAAGAAATCGAAATAAAGTGCGTGTGATGTCAACTTTCGTGGAGTAGCGCAGTATTCTTCTCATCCATCGGTCTTCTTCTATGTTAGAAGGATGGGGACTTTATGTAAGTGGGGATAATGTGGGTCAGGTGCTTGGAAAAGTGAGGAGCCAAAGATGTCTGTGCTGCAAACTTTATAGAGACAAGCCACAGCTGGAAGATCTGATCATGGTGGTCCAGATGGAAAAGACAGGAAAAGTGAACGATTAGTCAGAGATGTCACCTGCAAGTCACAACATTGTTCCTGTTACCGTATTCTTCACAGACATAGTGATAATATCGGTATACCTGAGCAGGGGGCTGACTTGGATTTGTTTGCCCCCCATGTGCTGAACCCCTAGTTACGCCTCTGCTAAAGAAGGAAGAGAAGGCCACGAGCAACAGCGGTAAAGGAAAGCAGCCAGGTTCTCACTGATTCTCCTGATCCAGTTGTTAAAACCTGATTGCAGAATGGGGAGAAGTGGCGCCGCTGCCCCAGCTCTGCTACTGGTAGAGGAGGAACCACAGGCTTCCTGATCTACCACTCCTCGACTTGTAGACCATAGGCCACATTGAGCCTGTGGCCTACAAGCTAACACCAATACTTACCCCTGTCTGTTCTCCTGTTCGCCTCCTGTTTCTTCCTACTTGTGATATCACAACAGTGCATCTGAATAAGGGAGACAGAGTGGAACCAGGAAGCAGGTAAGTAATGGCCCAACATTGCTATATGGGGGACCAGTGAAGTGGCCAAAAAAATTAGATCAAGACAACTCCTTTAAAGAGGTTGACCATAAATGGAACTATCCCTATTGCAGTCAGAAAGGTGGAAAATGTTTTTGTTTTTTAAAAAAAATAAAATACTCACCTTCCCCCACCTGTGTCTGCTTGGACTCATGGCCTCATTTCTGGAAATTCGGCACCTAATTTGTCTTAGCGGTCACACGAGGTGCAGGACTCTTAAGAAGAAGATGCCGGCATGACACTGAATGGACACTGGCAACGGGAACGGAGCGGTGGAGACAAGTGAGTATGCTTTTTTAGTTATTTTTTTTTTATTTATTTTGCACCTCATGACTGCCACATGGATTGCTCTAATTCCAGGACAACCTCTTTAATGGGTTGATCCATCTTTTTAATATTGATGGCCATCAATCTGACACCTGTAGAGGTAGTGATGGGTTAAGGTAGTGAAGTGGTGTACACCATATGGCGGGTGAGCAGCATGGCTCCCGACCTATAGCCGTAATGTCTCAGTACAGCTGATCTACAGTAGTCCTGGCAGTGGGCCCTTAGCAACAATTCCACTGGTGGGCTCTAGACATCCCAGTCTGACACTGGTCTTGGTCTTGAGCCGTCTCCATCTGGTGTCCATCTGCCTTCACCTCCATGTAGAAAACTTTATGGACACTTTCTTCTATTGGAAGAAGACTTGAGTTGATTTGCTCATGTCTAGTTCTCCTATGTAGATAAAGGATAAGGAATAGGGATGAGCGAGTAGTATTCGATCGAGTAGGTATTCAATCTAATACTACGGTATTCTAAATACTCGTACTCGATCGAATACTACCAGCTATTCAAATGGAAAAATTTGATGCAGAACTAGCGTTGATTGGCCGAATGCTATACAGTCGGCCAATCAACGCTGGTTCTTCTCCTACCTTTAGAAGTCTTCTCTGTGCAGCTTCCCCGCGGCGTCTTCCGGCTCTGAATTCACTCTGCCAGGCATCGGGCCTGGGCAGAGCCGACTGCGCATGCCCGCGCTACAAGAAAATGGCCGCTTTGACTATAAGCGGCCATTTTCTTGTAGTGCGGACATGCGCAGTCGGCTCTGCCCAGGCCTGGTGCCTGGCAGAGTGAATTCAAAGCCGGAAGACACTGCGGAGACGCTGCACAGAGAAGACTTCTCGGAGAATCCAGCCCAACCCTCACTCGTGGACTTGGTAAGTTCTATTTGATCGAATGTTGCCTACCCCTGAAACGAGCATTTCCCCGCATAGAGTATAATAAGGGTCGATATTCGATTCCAGTAGTCGAATATTGAGGGGCTACTCGAAACGAATATCGAATATCGAACATTTTACTGTTCGCGCATCTCTAATAAGGAAGCTTGATGTTGAGATCTATTGGGAATAAGTACTGATATGAATGGTGACAGTCTATACAGTGCTCCCGATTCAGTTGGCGCTATAGAAGTCAAATAAAATAATGACATTATCTCTGGCTATTACATTTTGCTGACCAAACCAGAATTTGCAGAATTTCAGCTGCTCGTGTTTCACCGTTCCTTTCACGCACTTGGATTATTATACACGCTGCACATTTTAGTGTTACACCATGTTAAAAATCATTTTACAAGCAAGTAGTAAAATCAACCGAGTACTAAAAGAGACATGTAAAAGCCCAAACCCCCACAGCCCCCCATCAGCAGTCCTCCTCTCCGGAGAGATTCCCTCTGTTCATGTCTCAAAGTAAAACCCAGAATAACATGTCCTGTTTCATATCTCCCTCATGTCCTTGTGGACGGAGACGTTTTAGATAGAAGTCATTTCCAAGTGTCTATTTCATCGTTTTAATTAATAAAAGTTTGGAGAGTTTGGATTACAACTGGAAAATCATTGTTCGGTATGTGCTAATGTGAAAATCTGGGATCTTAATAGACTTTGAAGATCAGGCCTGTAAGATGATCAGATCAATTATAGCCTGAACTAAGGAAAAATGTCAGCAATGCAGCACATGCAGATCTTATTGACATGTGTCTTAGGAAAAGAGTGTCAGGAAAGTCAGGAAATGGAACGCGCGCTTTAGTTGTATCTGTCATGTAGTATCCAGAAATCTAACACTAACACCTACATCTCCAGTATGGCAGGACAGCTCAAGGGCAAGGCAATGGAGGCTACTGCCTAAGGCTACAGTATATTAAATACCCAAATGTTTTATATTTATGGCAATTGGTTGTATAATAAGCTGACCCCATGACCCTGAAGGTTGGAACATGTAGACATCCTCCGGGATGGTCTATACAGATGTAGCATGCTCATTATCTTCATTGTATTGCTCCATTCCAAAGGTAAAGACTCATTTATATGTGTCAATTACAATTCTTACATTGATGGTAATGATAACAAGACAAAAATAATGGATGATGGATAAAAGTATTTATTATCGTCAATGAAAATTGGTTATTCGCACATACAGATTATATTGGTTATGTAAATATTCATGGATGAACTTTTATTAAAGAACTGCAGAGGGATTTAATCTACATTTAGGCATGTCCTCCTATATATGGTAACTGAATTGTATTCATAGTCATAATCATGTTGGGCATTGTCAACCTCCCGGGTACTCTCACTTCTATATACGGTACACCCTGTGTGATCTGCCCTCCCTGATGACTCGGGTACTTTCCTCCCTCACCAGGTTCACAGATGAAAATTTGAAGAGGAATTTGAGATGGTCTTCGCTTTGGATTCATCTCTGCTGTGTGTTTGCTTATTAGCCTCAGAAACAAGGGGGCTAATAAGCAGTAGTCTCGTGCCATGATTTCTGCGGCATGATCAGCTGCTGGGAGATCAAGCAAGATGTCTCTTTTTTTTTAGCAAAAAAGAAGTATCCATCCTGCCTCCCATTTGGATCTGAATTTGAGGTGGAACCCACCATAATCAACTGAAAATTCCGATATGTGAATGAGGCCCTATAAAGGGGTTTTCCGGGCAAAAAAGTTTGATTAAAAACTGTCTGTTAGTGGTACTAATGAATTAATAAATGCAACCATACACCTATATCCGTGTTGTGAGTGATTTCTGGGTGTCTCTACTGGGTACTACCTTTGTTTACTGCTACCGCTTCCTGCTCTCTAACTTCCTCACTAACCCCTCTAACCTTTCTCCCCCCTCCTTCTTCTCTTCCCTCTTCCTTCCTCACCTCCCTCCCTGTCTCTCTAACTATCCCACCCTTTCCTACCTACTCAGCCCAAACCTTGACCCATAGTATATATTCCAGCGACACGGCCTCTCCTCCTCAAGTACTGCTCCCGTACTCCTCCTTAGCAGCAGGGACAAAATGAGACACCTCTACTGCACATGCGTGGAAGCGCAGTAGAGCTTAATTACCTAAGCCTCATGGGTTGTTTTTGCTTTCCCCTGGATCAACACTGTAGTGGATTGTAGGGTTATTGGTTGGACTTGATAGACTGATGTCTTCATCCAACCTCATCTACTACATACCTATATAACCAGTGGCGTAACTACCACCATAGCAGCAGAGGCAGCTGCCACAGGGCCCGGGACATAAAAAACACTGTTACTTACCTCTCCACGATCTGTGCAGACTTTGGCCTAGTCGTCTGATGTCTCATAACCCCGGCCAGCGTCTCGGGTCATGTGACATCTCACATCATTGAAGATCGACTACTTCGGAGGCCGACAGCATAGGAGACGAGAGTTAGGTGAGTAACAGAGTTTTTTTTTATGCTTTTCTCCCCCTGGCTCTCCGATTATTATACTCTGGGGTCTGAAAAGACCCCAGAGTATAATAATTGTTTATGGGTGTCCACAGTGGGACATAATACTGTGTGTAGGGGCCACTATGGGGGATAATACTGTATGCAGGGGCCACTATTGGGGATAATACTGTGTGCAGGAGCCACTATGGGGGATAATACTGTGTGCAGGGTCCACTATGGGGCATAATACTGTGTGCAGGGACCACTATGGGGGATAATACTGTGTGCAGGGGCCACTATGGGAGATAATAGAGCGCGCAGGAATGCGTAGGAGGGGGTTGGTCGAGGACTTCGGCGTCGGTCGGGGGGGGGGGCATGTCAAAGGTTCGCCTCGGGGCCCCGCCATTCCTAGTTACGTCACTGTATGTAATTATGTATGTAGCAGGCAGTGGTGAAGAAGAGTGCGCACCGCACAGACAGCAGTAGGAGAAGCCTTCTTTCCCGGAAGAAGCCATGGATGGGTAAGCATGAATGGAGTGCATTGGTGGGGGACTAGTAGTGATGGTCTGTTTCTGGAAATGGGAAAACAGATCATCACTGGATAAATACATTTTTGATAATCAATGTTATTTAGAAAGTAAGCGGGGGGAGGGTGTTTAGATTAGGGTAGGGATTTTAGGTTATCTCAGACAACCCCTCTATTGTGTGTATACATATACTGTAGATGGTGCCTCTGTTGTAGTTTCTTTCAAGGGTGGCAAAATCAGGAAACTGATGCCAGAACGGAGGCCCCTGACCTCTTTTTGATGTTCCTGGCAAGTAGCAGTTCTGATCTGGATCCTGGACTGGTCTAGTTCCAATGAGCTCTATACAAGAACAAATCTCATAGTAAACTGTAAGATCTGTCCTGACATCAGTTTCCTACTGGATTTGCTATAAGTCAGAGGGAATAAACCCTAACACAGATATAAACAGTGTTCTATTTAATTTATGCCAGAAGCAGCAGCACAGCCATCTACATTGAAGGGTTGCACAGACTGTACAGCAAGAAAATTATTTGAAAAAAAAAAAAAAAAATTGGGGAATATTTCTTAACCCCTTCCCGCCGATGGCATTTTTTGATTTTCGTTTTTCGTTTTTGACTCCCCTCCTTCTAAACCCCATAACTTTTTTATTTCTCCGCTCCCAGAGTCATATGAGGTCTTAATTTTTGCAGGACAATTCTTTCTTCATGATGCCACCATTAATTATTCTATATAATGTACTGGGAAGCAGGAAAAAAATTCAGAATGGGGTGGATTTGAAGAAAAAATGCATTTCTGCGACTTTCTTACGGGCTTTGGTTTTACGGCGTTCACTGTGCAGCCAAAATGACATGTCCCCTATATTCTGTGTTTCGGTACGGTTCCAGGAATACCAAATTTATATGGTTTTATTTACATTTTGACCCCTAAAAAAAATTCCAAAACGGTGTTAAAATTTTTTTTTTCTAAAAGTCGCCATATTCCGACGGCCGTAACTTTTTTATACATAGGTGTACGGGGATGCATAGGGTGTCTTTTTTTGCGGGGCCGGGTGTACTTTTTAGTTCTACCATTTTCGGGAAATGTTATTGCTTTGATCACTTTTTATTCAAATTTTTAGCAGAATTAAAACAGTGAAAAAACGGCGGATTGCCACTTTTGACTATTTTTCCTGCTACGGCGTTTACCGAACAGGAAAAATATTTGTATAGATTTGTAGAGCGGGCGATTTCGGACGCGGGGATACCTAACATGTATATGTTTCACAGTTTTTAACTACTTTTATATCTGTTCTAGGGAAAGGGGGGTGATTTGAACTTTTAATACTTTTTATATTTTTTTATATTTTTTTTTACTTTTTTTTTTTTTTTTTTTGCATTTATTAGACCCCCTAGGGGTGTTGAACCCCAGGGGGTCTGATCACTAATGCAATGCATTACAATGCTAATGCATTGCAATGCATTGCAAAAAAGCATCATCTCTTTTGCAGGCTGTATACACCAGCCTGCAAAAGAGAGAATTTGCAGACTGGCTGGGAGCCCTTAACAAGGCTCCCGGCTGTCATGGCAACGGGGGGTCGGCCCTGGAGCATGCTCCAGGAGCCGGCGATCCCTGCCAAAATGGCGGCGATCTTTGACAGCAGCGCCGGAGGGGTTAATGCCTCCGATCGGTCCGGGGACCGATCGGAGGCATTAGAGCCGGTTGTCTACTGCTTGAAGCAGTAGACACCCGGCGGCTATGACGGCCGCCCGGCTCCCGGGCGGTCGCCATAGTTACAGACCCGACACGCGCCGTACTATTACGGCGCATGTCGGGAAGGGGTTAATTTAATGTCTTCAACACTACTTTATCTATGCAGAGGATATGGTACTGTGTTTCAGAAATAATTCTATTTTGAATGCTATAAATACATACGGTACTAGAAAATTTATCTGTACACAATTTTGGCCGAAAAAACAGCATGGTGTCCCTGTACATGTAAAATATTTTTCCAAAGATCACATTATTCCACCCGTAGAAGCCATAACAGGGATTTGTCTTATAAAGGAAAATTACAACCTAATCCCAATTTACAATCCCTAATAAACCAGACTAAAGAGTCATGCAGGTGGACTCGATCTGGTCCTCCAATATGTTACACGGCCAACCATTTATTTCAATGGTTGACATGCAACACTGTATTTTCCGGCAAGGTTTACTACAAACCCCTTCATTTGACTTCTCATTAGGGTGGTGGCGTACAGTATTGTGTATGGCGTTACCACTGAGAACTGTGATGGCGCCTCAGTGGTGATATGAGCATCTAGAGCATCATGACGTCACAAGAGAGAGCCAAACGCCACCAGGAGGAAGTCACCGAGTGCCAAACATGGTGAGGAGGCTCAGAAAAGGTAACGGAAGGTGAGTATAAATGTTTATTTCTTTTCGTCACCTCCCTTGGGCCTCTAGTATTATACTCTGGGGTCTGAACATGTTTGTACTGAACTTGGGGTTCACTACGTTCAAACACAGGATGAAATAAATCTTCTTGGGTTCACTTAGCGAGAGTTATCACAGTATAACAGGTCTCCTTATACAGTATAAACATGGTTATTGTAGACACAGCTCGTGTATAGGTTTACATAGACATAACATCTGATCACGTATATGTGTATTTACCGCTATGTCTTTATGTATGCAATGTAAGTCGTTTGTGACTCTGCCATTGACTCTGAATTTGTTTGTCCATATGACAGCGCAGACTATTGACAAAACAGCCACAGCTGCTAAAGTCATTATACTACAGCGCCAAAATCTAGTTTCAAGGGGCTTAGTATATAATAGATTTCTATATGTATAGCAGACATACTGGAGTCTTTCCAAACAGGCATAGAATGATATCTGGAACACACACATTCTATACCGGACATCAATGACCATTCCCAGACAACTGCAACTCCATCCTCGAGAAGAACTGCATCGTATTTATTTGTGTGAAAACATGAAATTGTATGGAATAGTTTTACTCATTCAATAAAATATTATGATATGTAAGATCTATCTATCTATCTATCTATCTATCTATCTATCTATCTATCTATCTATCCATCCCATATCTATCTATCTATCTATCTATCTATCTATCTATCTATGTCAAACTTATGTCAGTAGCAGAGGGTCCCATCCCAGGAGTGGTAAGGGAAGGTGAGTATAAGTCTTCATTATGTTTATTCACCTCCCAGGGGCATCTACGTATTATAATCTGGCGTTTGAAGACACTTCAGTATATTATAGTGATTCATAGGTGGCGAAACCCAAAAGATTCGCGTTTTAGAAATTTTAGAATTTTTCTTTTGTTATATACGGCACATATATATAGTTTTTCTTTTGTTATATTCCCAGGCAGAGAGCTGGTGCTAGCTGCTGAAGTATCAGAGCCTGAATTTTTAGCAATAATTAGAAATGTGACTAACAAACAGACCATTTGTTGGCCATTGAGCATGAACACTCCCGTGCCTAGGTTTGGGTTTACACCAGTACTTAGTATCTGTTTGGAGATTCCATCCCCAAATCCACTTGAAAAATGCGGAGAGAAAAGTTCTGCTTTTGGGTTGAAACCGGGTGGAAACCTGGCAGACCCCATTATAATCTATGGAGCCCGTGGGTTTCCACAGGTACCTGCTTATTAAGCGGATTGAGTTTCCATTTTCCGAGTCCCCAGCGGAAGAACTGAAACCCAAGCACAGGTCTTCACCTAGAGTCAGCAAGAATATAATAATGCATAAAATAAGTAAATGCCAGAATATAGTGATGAAATAACACCAAAATATCAACACCAACTATTACCTATCCTTAAAACAGGTCTTGTTTATTGGATCAGCAGCGGTCCAACTCTCAGCAACCCCCGACGATCAGTTGTATAAAGGGGTCCAGGGATAATCTATCAATATATAAGGAAATTCCATGGCTGGAAATCTCAGACAATGTAAAGAATTATCTCCTACTAGCTGGTACCCGCGACTTCGTCTGTGGTGATTGTAGAAGTGGGTAAATACAGGCGCGGGTCAGGTTTTCGTACTGTGTATAAGGTATGGGATATGAAATGTAACTGTGTATCTTGTTTTTGCTGTAATTCTGAGAGCACATGAGACTTTTGTGTTGAATGTAATTTGTATTTCAGCCGCTATACGGTGTTGGTATAAACTGTACATAGTGTCTTTGGGACAGAGGTATTTCAGGTTAATATACTTCATTATACGACATTGTATGATTTGTTATTTTCCGCCAGTACATGTACGTTTTGGGCACAGGATATTCTCGAGCAGCCACATAAAGTCTGTCCCTGTGCATGACAGTTTAGTAACTCCATGTGCCTCTTAGTAATAGCAATTAACCCCATCATGTCCCTCACATTAACCCTTGTGTAAGAGTTACTGATATGTGAAAGACTTGGAGGTAATAATTAAGTACCTTCATTATTGAGGTTTTTTTATTAGTACCTCCATATGTCTCACATATTAGTAACCCTTATATGGGGCCTACAGGGGTTAATATGAGGGACATGATGGGGTTTATTCCTATTAATATGAGGCACACAGGGGTTAATATGAGGGACATGATGGGGTTTATTCCTATCAATGTGAGGAACACAGGGGTTAATATGAGGGACTTAATATGAGGCACACAGGGGTTAATATGAGGGACATGATGGGGTTTATTCCTATTAATGTGAGGCACATGGAGTTACTAAGACTAAACTAATAACCCCAAATGCCTGACATTAATGAGAACAGTAATCCTATGTACCTGTGTGTTTTTCAGTTTCACTTTGCTAGCAGCTTCCTCTCCTCCTCGGGGAATGATGGCAGGAGCTATCACTATAGCAGGCAGAGACCTGAGCGATTAAGCTCCACCCCCTGGGTTTCCTGCACCCCTCTCAAAGGGGAGTGTCCTTATGCTTGAGCTCTAGCAGAGCACTTAAGGGACTTCATTTAACTCTTGCAGGTCCTGTGCTGCTTGTGTGCCAGTGAAATATGGCAGGAGTGCCACTCTTGGCATGTGTGCCAGGGGTTTCTGACCTATGCTGTAGGGGGTAATATGAATTTTGTGGTTTGCTATGGTCCAAAGTGTGTGAGATTGCAGAAATAGTGATGTGAGTTTGGGTTTTGTGAGGGTCCTGGGAAAAATGTATGTGCGCTATTGTGACGAAAAGTAGCCTATTGCGCAATCGAGTGTAGTGACTATGTTTGTGGAAAATTTCAGCCAAATCGTATGGTCGAAAGTGTGTGAGATTGCAGAAATAGTGATGTGAGTTTGGGTTTTGTGGGGGTCCTGGGAAAAACGTATGTGCGCTATTGTGACGAAAAGTAGCCTATTGTGCAATCGAGTGTAGTGACTATGTTTGTGGAAAATTTCAGCCAAATCGGTGGAGCGGGTTTTGTGTGATTGAGGAACAAACATCCAAACACACAAACCCACAAACGTCCAAACTCACAAACTTTCACCTTTATAATATTAATAGGATGAACCAAGTGTTGAAAATCTGGCATGCTCTTTGGCCTTTTCTGTTTAGGAATTGGCTCACGGCTCTTGGACCTCTCAATGATGTCTTCTGACCAGAACGTCCCAGGTCCATGTTTTGCTGGAAATCAGAGAGGAGAATCACTAAGTCTGGTTGGAGTTGCCCCTTAACTGTGTGTTATAGTAAGACGCTATAGTGACATAGTGCATGATATCTGGACAATTAAAATGAGTTTTATTCTGACTCTGGGGTAAAATCGCCTCAATTTTTTGGCAGCGAAAGGCGGCAATAAATAATTCAGCTGTGACTACAACTATAAGGGCTAGTTCACACGTGGGCAAAGGGGAGGTTTTTGACAGCGGAATTCGCTTCAAAAACCTCTCCTTTAACATGGTGGTCTATGTAGACCACTAGCTTTTTTTTTCCTCCTAGCGTTTTCCGCCTGAAGAAGCAACATGACCTTTCTTCAGGCGGAAAACGCCTGAAGAATTGCATAGAAGTGAATGGGAGGCGAAAACCGCGCGGTAAAAAACCGCGCGGTTTTTTGCACACAAAACCGCGCGTTTTTTTGCAAAAAAACACGCGGTTTTCGCCTGCAGTTTCTATAGCACATATAGGAAAAAAAAACCCTAGCGAAAACCGCTAGCGAAAACCGCGTCAAAAACCTCGTCAAAAACCGCGTGGAATGCAAAAAACAGCGTCAAAAAAACTCCTCGAGGTTTTTTACCTCGCACAAATAAGCTAGGCGGTTTTCACGTGTGAACTGACCCTAAGGTCCTTGTTTTTCTTAGTCAGTTTAGACAGATATATTACATAACACAAGGAAACTGTCACTGATGAAGACAGGAATTACATGTCAGCATTTACCAGCAATGATTTGCAGTCATTAGAGTTAGCTGTGAACACAACTTCTATTTCAAGTGTCTATGGCCATGTGCTTCCAAGATCAGCACTACACCGCCATCTAGTGCCCTCTGCAAAAATACTACATTATATAGGGTGCTAGGAAGCACGATCTATAGTGTTTTGGCTACATAAGAAGCATCTCAACCAGACGCTTGGATTCTTGCCAGCATTGAATATTGAAGATTGTACACAGCTGCTGCTAAAAGACCCCATGAGCGGGCCCACCAGTTGCTCTCTGGTTGATAGATGATAGCCTGGATTGGCCCCATGCTCACTGATAACAGAAGTTAGACAGACTGGCCAAAGAGTCAATATAAAGTGTACTTTACATCAATATAAAAAAGATAGATAGATAGATAGATAGATAGATAGATAGATAGATAGATAGATAGATAGATATGAGATAGATAGATATTAGATAGATAGATAGATAGATAGATAGATAGATAGATAGATATTGAGTGTACATCCACATGTTAAACATGCATTGTAGATTTTTTTTTCTGACAGCATTAAAGCCATTTATATTTTTTGTAATTACACTTTCTGATTCCATTCTGTTCTCATCCAATGTGCTCTATAAATATCATATCAGAGCCTCAGAACCCCCCTCCGAAGAGCCTCAGTCTGCACACTCATGTGTATGAAGCCTTACACCTTACCCCTGTATTCCCAGGTAGAAGCAATGAGGATTTCTAATGCTAACAGAGAAACAGGAGGAAGAAAATAGATTGCAGCACAAGATTTCATAGAATGGAGGCAAAATCCGTTAAATAAAGTTTATTAGAAAAATTCTTACTTGGAAACATGCTGCCAGAAAATCTAAATTTCTTCAAAAGTTTGGTTTGGGTACACTTTAAAGAGGACCTTTCACCAACTCCACCAATTCAAGTTCTCATCATTTGTGCTGATCCTAGCGCAGTTGGAATTTTTTTATATAGCCCACACAATTCCCGAGCAACAAGTGCAGATAGTTTTGGTGTTATTTGAACTCTGAAGGGCAGTGTCAGGCAGGGAGAGGGACTCTGAGATCCAATCAGAGGCAGCCAGTGTCAGAGCTCAGAATCACACCCCTTGTCTACCGACAGTACAGAGCCTAAATAGAAGATCAGGCACCAAAACTAACAGCAGCATTGCTCAGGAATGGTGGGGGCTAGATAAATTCCAACTGCCAGAATCAGCAGCTATAAAATTATGTAAAGTGTTGAACTTATTGGAGATGGTGAAAGGTCCTCTGTAAATTATATGCACTAAAATGTACCACATTTCACATAGTAAATCTCATTAGTTGATGATCTTTATAGAGCAGCAGGAGCTGAGCAGGGTAACAGTCTACAGTATTGGGCATGCTGTGTCTATAACCCCTAAATTTAATACAGATCTCTGTATAGTCTATAGCTGTGATGGCGAACCTATGGCACGGGTGCGAGAGGTGGCACTCAAAGCCCTTTCTGTGGGGGCCCATCTGTAGAAAAGATTATACTGTATGGTGGCCACTGTGGGACAGAGTGTACTGTGTGGGGGCACTGTGGAGCATATTGTACTGTGTGGTGGCCACTGTGGAGCAGATTGTACTGTGTGGGGGCCACTGTGGAGCAGATTGTACTGTGTGGGGCCACTGTGGAGCAGGTTATACTATGTGGTGGCCGCTGTGGAGCAGATTGCACTGTGTAGTGGCCACTGTGGAGCAGATTATATTGTGTGGTGGCCGCTGTGGAGTAGATTGTACTGTGTGGGGGCCATTGTGGAGCAGATTGCACTGTGTGGGGGTCACTTTGAAGCAGATTGTACTGTGTGGGGACCCTTTACTATTTATATCACACCGTATCTGTTTTATAGCACACATGTGATATTATTACAGGTCATAATAACATTACACAGTCCTATAAAACAGATCTATGCAATGTAAATAGTGAACATTAATTGTTTAAAATTCTACCAAATGCAGTATAAAAATGTTTGTACAATGGAAAGCTCTGTAAAGCCCCATTCACACGTACGTAATTGTCCGCAATTGTGGATCCGTACAGTGTTAAGGTTAAATTGCCATGTTGGCACTTCGTGATAAATTAGCAGGTTTTGGGTTGCAGATTGGACACTCGCTCTCTAAAAGGTTCGCCATCACTGGTCTATAGGCATAACTTGGCCTTGCCCAAAAGGGCAACAGAGCTATTTGGTACCAAATCAAACAAACACACACAAAAAAAATACTCAACAAAAAACCGAAATCTCTCACACTTGTCGTCTTTCCTTCCCTTCATTCACCTACATTGATAAAGTTAACACTACAACGTTACTGAATGCGTTTTGTGAATAGTTGTAATGTAAAGCTCTTCTATATTTACTGAAGGTCACCGAATCAAACCTATATAATGGCCGTAATCCTGCGCTCGTACAATTTGTGCATTATCTTGTTTATTTAAGCAGCGCCCTTGTGAGGAGCGCAAATGGTATATGTATCTAGTGCCATCTGTCCGCCAGACAAGCACCCTCCAGAAGATGAAGTGCAGAGCTGCAGACTCCTTAATGTTATTATCCAAGAGCGGGACCCGGGGAGGCGGCTGCACCTGCACAAGATGCTCGACCCCTTACTAATCTACACGTAGCATTAACACAATAATCATCTCTTAATTTGACAACAGCTGTGGGTGATATTTCACAAAATATTCACACATGGAGCTAATTTAGGAGAAGACGTAAGCGAAGGAGAATACGCCATTGTCCATAATGAGCATCTTTTCATGGAGTCCTCCGTGAAGACAAAAAAAATGTAATTTTGTTACTTTCAATATATTTAGAAAGCAGGAACATGGGTTTTTTCCTTTATGCTCCAATGTGGTTAAATTGAACTCTTTCGCCTTTGGTTTACTCCGCGAAATGTAATTACGGGCAATCTAATTTACTCGGTGAATAAGTGTTCTTAATCTTCTTTGTACACGCTAAATATCCTTGTTCTGTTCAGTGTTACAATTAATAGCGGCCTAGAAAATAATCTCTTGTAAATATTGTGACATAATATACGTAGAATCTCAACAGAACCGGGATTTTAGACGGGGGAAAAAAATTTGATTCATTTATTTTAATGGGGAAAGATTATATAAAAAATAATTGTGTTAAGGCTTAAAATCAGTGTCCATTATTTTTTTATTTTTTTTTATAAAAATAAAGCCAATATTCTAGGATTCATTTATTTATTTAGATTTATGGTAGAGGGAACATTTTTCATATACCGACACACAATCTCCTGACAAATAGAACCAGTACTAGAGGGAGTTCGGAAGCTTACTTGGTGTTTTATATACCTTATCCACTTCAGGGCTGGGCCATTTTCTTTGGTTTTGTACATGTTATTTTGAGGGCTAAACCATTTTTTTCCAGTGATAAATAGGGCTTTATTTTTATGCTATTTTTTTGTGTTCGTTATTCTAATATCTGGGAAAATGTAAATAAAAAACAAAGGAAACATCAGTTTTTCATTTTTTTTTTAGAGCGCAAAATACTACTAGAAAATTTTTTGAAGTGGTAATTTCTCATCATTAGAGTAATTTTTATGTAGGAGACACACATAGTTGTATCGATGAGGGCAGGTCTAGAACCTGCGGTGTGGGCACAATTTTAACTTCAACAAACTTTTTTGCCTAAATGAATTTTATAGGCAAATTTGGGTGTAAACTGAATTTTATTGAAATTTTCAAAATAGAAAAACAGAATCACAAAGCATTACAAAATGGCAAAAGCAAAACAGAGCCCAGGACGGGCTAAACAGGAGGCACACGTGCCAGCAGTATGTAAATCAAAACAAGTCAAAAGGAGCATAAGCAGACACAGCACGGCCCCAAGAATAATGCCAAAACAACACAGAACTAGGGGAGGACAAAACACCACGAAGACAGGAGACAAGAAGGGGGGAGAGGAAAACGACAACCAACATAGAAGTGAAGAGCAGAGTAATAAAGGAAAGAGAAGAAGGGCGAAAAACGCCCACGAACTCAAAAAAGGAAAACACCAGAAGAAAGATTAAGGGAAAAGTGAAGAGAACTCAGTCGAATCCTGAAACGCGATCCACGGCCGCCAGAGGGTCTCGAATTTAGATGAATCCACCAGATCCTCCGCTACAATTGCTTCCATCCTCCTAATGAGAAGGAATTCCTGGAGCCATTCCAACAATGATGGAACCACCGTGCTGCGCCAATGGCGTGGAATGACCGTTCTGGCAGCCGTCAGGAAATGACGTAGCAGGTCACCCTTGACCCTAGAAATCTTACCAGGGATAAGAGAGAGAAGAGCCAGTTGAGGGGAAGGAGACACAGAACGACCACTAACCTTAGAATACAGGGAAAAGACAGATAACCAAAACTCCTGAATCTTTCCGCAGTCCCACCAAATATGGAGGAAAGATCCCACAGCAGATCCACAGCACCAACACTCGTCCGACACAGAGGGGAAGATACGATGCAAGAGGGTCGGACAACGGTACCAACGAGATAAGATTTTATAATTTTTTTCCTGTGCACCACAGGGCAAAGACAGTTTGTGAGTCAACAGAAAGGAACGTTCCCAATCAGCAGCAGATAAGCGGGGGCACAAATCAGATTCCCAGGCCCTAGTGAAGGGAGGGAGACCGGGCGCAGAAGCTGTTAAAAGAATGTCATAGAGGGTGGAAAGAACTCGAGTCGGCACTCCGGAGCGAAGAAATTCGGACTCCAAGGCAGTCGGGGCGGCGGAGAGGATGGGTTGCAAGGAGAACCGACAAAGAAACGTAGTGAGTTGATTATACTCTAGCCAAGATAACAGAAGGTCGGGGGAGGATGCCTGTAGAACACTGAGAGGAGGTAGGGGAGTGGACCCGGCAACGGACCCCAAACGGACATCATCAGAAGCAGACCAACAAAGAAAACGATGAGCGGTGCGGCCGGGGGGAAACATGCCGTTCCGAAACAGGGGGGTCAGGCGACCCGGGACATTGGCCAGGGAGAGATTGGAGCGAACAGAATCCCAGGTGGACAGGAAGTGGGAAGAAAGAGGAGAGACATGGGTCAAAGCCGGCCGAAAGTGAGAGGGGATCCACGGGAGAGAGGCGAGATGGGTAGAGAGAAGCTCCGCCTCAATGGAGACCCATTGTTTATCCAAGGCCCGGAAGCGCCAGTCAAAGAGACGGAGTAAAATCGCCGAGCGGTAATATAAGAAAGGATCAGGAAGCCCCGCCCCTCCATTGGTCTTGCGACGGGAAAGGGTCCGGAATTTAATTCTGCTACGCGAAGGGCCCCAAACAAATCTGCCAAACATCGACTGGAGAGTCTTAAAGAAACGCCTAGGCACTGGGATCGGAAGGGCCTGAAAAAGGTAAAGGAACCGGGGCACGACTTCCATCTTCAAAGCATTAATGCGGCCGAACCAAGAAAGACCCAGGGACCCATAAGCCCGCAAGTCGACTGCAGTTCTCTCGAGCAGAGGGAGGTAATTCAACTCAACCAAGGCAGAGGAGTCAGAAGGGATCTGAACACCCAGATATTTAATAGCGCTAGGCTGCCATTTAAAGGGGTAATCAGCGGCTAGTTGCAGAACCTCCGACTGTGTGAGGGAGATGTTAAGGGCCTCGCTTTTGGAAAGATTAACCTTAAAGTTAGAGGCATTACTATATGGTCGGAACTCGTCGAAGATCGCAGGAAATGAGTCACGCGGCTGAGCAACATAAAGCAATAAGTCATCAGCGTAAAGAGCTAAGCGAACCTGAGACCGGCCCAGTGGAAGACCCGAGATATCAGAGCGAGATCGAAGCGCGACCGCCAAATGTTCCATTACAAGAGCATAAAGTAAAGGAGAAAGGGGACAACCCTGCCTAGTACCATTACGCACAGGAAAGGGGTCGGATAGTAAGCCATTAACACGGACCTGCGCCGATGCGTCGCCATACAGGGATAGGACCTTATACAAGAAACTAGAACCAACGTTCACTTGTTCCAGGATAGAGCGCAGAAAGCCCCAATGGACGCGGTCAAACGCCTTTTCGGCGTCGATAGACAAAAGGCACAAAGGGGTACCCCTGGAGCGCGCGGCACTGGTAACTAAAATGGTCTTGCAAATGTTATCCCTGGCTTCACGGCCTGGGATGAACCCCACCTGATCAGTGTGAACCAAGCGAGGCATCAGAGGAGAAAGGCGATTCGCCAGGAGCTTCGCATAAAGCTTAATGTCTATATTGAGGAGAGAGATAGGGCGATAGCTTGCACAGCATCGGGGATCCTTACCCGGTTTAGGAAGAACCGCAATTGAAGCAGAAAGGGACTGGCTCGTGAAAGGAGTTTCCGCATCCAGGCTATTAAACATGCGAAGGAGAAAGGGGGCCACCTGGGTCTTGCAGGTCTTAAAGAAACGAGGGGTAAAACCATCCGGACCCGGGGATTTGCCTAAGGGGGACGATTGGATGGCCTCCGTTAACTCCTCCTCAGTAAAGGGAGAGTCGAGGGCAGACCTATCATCCACATCTAGAGTAGGGAGGGCAGTAGACGCCACATATTCCCTTATCTTATTCAGTGCAGTCTCCGGGTCTAGATCGGCATAATGCCCCCTCAAATTATATAGGTCATGAAAGAACTCGCGAAAAGCGCCCGCTATGGAAGGAGGGTCATGTACTAGACGCGCCGTGCGGTCCCGAACGCATGGGATATAGGTCGTTGAAAGTCGGGGGTGAAGGCGCCTAGCCAGGAGACGACCACATTTGTCAGCGTGTTCGTAGAAATGTCTTTTCAGACAATCCCGTTGGCGGATAGAGATCTCGTCTAGGAAAGAGCGGAGTTCTTCCCGCGCATTAAGAAGTTCATTGAGTGTGGAAGTTGCCAAAGTCCGCTTGTGTTCAAGTTCCAAAGAACGAATGCGGGCAAGACGGGAGGCTATCCCGGCTGACCGTTCTTTTTTAAGACGCGAACCATGCTGAATAAAAACTCCACGGAGAACGCACTTAAGAGCCTCCCAGCGTACCGGAAGGGGAGTCGGGTCCTGCGCATGGTCAGATTCGAAATTACGAATAGTATCAGAGATTGCATTTCGACATGTCGCGTCTTTGAGAAGATTATCGTTGAGGCGCCAGTTAAAGGGACACGAAGAAAGGCCTGGGATTGCAAGGGAAAGGAAGACCGGAGCGTGATCAGACCACAGAATCGAACCGATCTGCGCAGACGGGGACCAGGATAAAGCGTGATGACTAACCAGAAAAAAATCTAGACGACCATATGAACCGTGGGCTGGAGAGTGATAGGTGTAATCACGGCCCTGCGGATGAAGAAGACGCCATACATCCACAAGGCGGTGGGAGTGAAGAGAGGAGCGAAGCTTACGAAGCTGAGACGGAGCGCAAACCGCCCGAGGGGGAGAAGCGTCAAGCACCGAGTCAAGTATGAAATTAAAGTCTCCCCCTAAGAGGACCACCCCGTCACTAAAGTCAGCCAATTTACACAGGAGAGACCTACAATACATCATCTGCTGCTGATTGGGAAGATAACATCCTGCAACCGTAACTGTTGTGCCACCAATGCGTAATTTCAAAAAGACGTACCTGCCCTCAGGGTCAAGAACCGAATCTAACACCTCATGCTGTAACGAGCGATGCAGGGCAATAGACACCCCTTTGGACTTAGAAGACGGATTGGAGCTGTGGAAACACGTGGGGTAATGCCCGTTGCGGATGTCAGGGATGTGGTCCTTTCGAAAATGGGTCTCCTGAAGGATCAAAATATGAGAACGAGATTTATGAAAATGAAATAAAATTTGGTTGCGTTTTTGGGGAGTATTAAGACCCCTTGCATTAAAAGAACACAGGTTGACAGAGGCCATACTTAGGACGTCAAACACTTAAAGCACAGGACAAAGGAGAACAAGAGGAAGACACGAGACCAGACAAGACAGGGGAGACAGACAATGAAAAAGAAATCAAAACAGAACAATACAAACAAACCACCACTACGTGGGAGAGGTGACACCTCCCTAGAAAAAGTGGGGAAAGGTGACGAGAAGACACCACACTCGCACCACACAGTAGAGCGAGACCCCCGGTAGGAGACGAGCCTTCTAAAAAACGGCGCCGCCCCTCCCCGGAAGGCCCCGGGCAAATAGGACAACAACAATCTACAATAGCATAACCAATCCAACCGGTCTCAAGAGAAAGAAACAGAGATAAGAAAAACAAAATGAAACAATAGATCAAAATATAAGGATGCACAAAAACACATCATAACTCGGGTGTATACAAAGAGACGCCAATACTGGCGTAAAAGGTCAGCCCCCTGATTAAGGCATCTCGGAATTTACAATAGCAGGGGGAAGAAAAAAAATAAAAATAACAGAGAAATCCATAGTCCCATGTCACGGAGGAGGAGGGCTCTGCGCTACGGGGGCGCTGGAGGAGGCAGGTGTACGAGAGCGCCCAGACGTGCAGGATTTACGTTGAGCTTTCGGAGGTGGAGGTATTGGGGGATTAACCAAGAAAGAAGGCCAGCTGGAGATATCCACCGGAGGCAGGCCCAGAGCCAGCATAAAGGAAGGAATCTCGTCCGGACGATGTAGAGTTAGAAGTCGACCTTCCCTGCGGACCTGCAGACGGAACGGGAAGCCCCACGAATACGGAATGCGATGATGAGTCAGGACATCTAATAGAGGCTTGAGGGCCCGACGTTTAGCCAGGGTGAGCTGTGAGAGGTCCGGGAGGAGCATCAGAGGATAGTCCTTATAAAAAATCTGGGCCAAGTCCCTGGCCTTTCGCATGATCGCTTCTTTCAGTTGGTAACGATGGACCCGACAAATAACATCCCGAGGGACATCGGAGTCGGGCGTGCGCGGGCCTAGCGATCTATGCGCACGATCAAGTTCCAAAGGAGAGTCCAGGGGAACATCCAAGAGCGAATTGAACACAGACCGCAGAACACCATCCAGCTGATTAGAGTCCACAGATTCTGGGAGACCCCGGACACGGATGTTGTTCCGCCTATTACGGTTCTCCAGATCGTCTATAGTATCAGTCAAACGCTGAAGTTGGCGGGCATGAGCCTGAAGAACAGAGTCCTGCACAGAAATTCGCTCAGAGGCGGAAGAGGCAGAGGATTCAACAGCGGTCACACGGCCTTCCAGGCGCCGGACGGAGGAAGAAACAGCAGACAGTTCAGCCTTATATGATTGTTCCAGGCGCAAAACATAAGCCTCCATATCTGCCTTAGTAGGTATGGAGCCAAGGGTGGCAGAGAGGCGACACAGCTCCCCCAGGGCATCCCCCAAACACAAATTCTCAGCAGAGGTCACCGGAGCGTGGGATGTTGGGGTATCCACAGTGCCCCCACTATTGTCAGGAGGCAGAGTAGAGGGGCCGCCACTATGTAAGGGTGGAGGGGGGAGCCCTGCAGATAGCCATGGAGAGGCAGGGTCAGGGGGAACCATCCCCAGTCCAGAGCTCCTAGCCATGGAGGGCCGTGAAGGGAGAACAGGGGTGCTGTAAGTACCAGAGGGAGCCATCTGGGCAGAGGAGGGAGACAATGGAGGCCAGTCAGTGTCCATGGCAGAGGAAGAGGCAAGAGGGGAGGGGAAAGTACCTCCTAGCAGGCCTTGTGGAGCACCGGCAGACGAGGGGAAGCAGGAGTCCTGAGACTGATCTCCCACGGAGCTCTGGCCAGGGCTGGGAGCCTGTGAAGCAGCCTGGAGGTCCGGTGTTGCGGCGCTGCGGCTGGATCCACGGAGAGGCGGGCTGTCAGGAGAAGGAGGAAGCACTGCAGACATCGAGGACTCAGCGGGCGCCATCTTGGATCCGGACAGCGCGGCACCCGGAGCGGTGAAATAGGAGTGCAGCCCGGCTGTAGAGGACATCGCCGGCGGCTGAGAGGAGGATCGGGAAGGTCCGCGACGGTTTCTCCCCATGAGGAGGTAAGTGTAGAGCCGGTTGGAGAGGTGTAAAGAGCAGCCCGAGGGGATACCAGAGAGGAGCTCACGGCAGACACGTCCTTACACCGCCATAGCTAGGCCACGCCCCCCTTTATAGGCAAATTTGTAATTCATCTTTTAGAGAAAAAAATGCCTCTATCACTACTTCATCCCCACCTTCTTCCTCCTAAAATCACTGCTAATTCTGTTTTGATCTCCTAAGGTGACTGACCGAGAGTTCAGATTACAGTGCCCAAAGAAATTTATGTAGCTGATAGGACAAGAAAGAAGAGTAATTGAGGGAGAAAAAAGCTAATAGTAAGTCTTCTATCTTACCCCAAGTACTTCATTCACATGGGTACTGTTCAAGACTTCTCTATAATGTCCTCAATGCTGCTTCTAAGTGATTACGAGTTAGAGGGCTCCCCTTAAACTCCTGTTTTATCCAAGTGGACATCACAGCAGCTGATCTCTGTTTAATAGCTTAGGGGAAAAAAAACAACCAAAAATTGGAAATAGAGTCAGCATGGGGAAAAAATTGCAGAAAAAAAATGAAGAATAAGTCATATAATGGCCATAAATAGTGCTATTGCTCATGTACATATGACAGCTATCCTGAAAATTCACCTGAAAGTGAAGGTGAAAGCTCTAAGCTTGGTGCCATTCTCCTTCTACTTTTCAGAATATATCAGATTTGGTATTATGAGCTATTACATAATATAATATTGTTATTTTAGTTCCTGCTATCTGTGTGTTACTATAGGACTGCTGGAGAAATGTGAAACGTTCCAGTTTCCCTGAGAAGCTATCAGCAGAGGACAGACACTAATGGATTTCTACAGCGCCCTGTTATATTTTTGGATGTAAAATGGACTTTTTCCAGTAATAATATGATGTATTATAGCAGTAGCTTAACACAGCGAAAAATATTCAGAACCCCCTATAATAATATCAGAACCCTCGAAATATATATTAATATTAGACCCCATACCAGACACAGTACTAATTTATTTACAACCCCAGACCAGACCCTCTAAATATATTTAGACTATATATTAATATTAGACTCCATATAAGACCCCGGACCAGACTGCTAGATTAAAATCAGGCCCCTGATCAGATTGCCATCATTGATCCAAATGGGCCTCATGATCTACATTTTTAATACAGACGGGTGAACCCCTCTTCGGGATGCAGAGTATAATAGGTGGAGGTCCATGGGAGGTATAAAAAAAAAAAAAAAATTCACACTCATTTTTCCAGTATAACGTTTGGGCCTCCTCACAGTGTCGGTTGCTCTCCTGATGATGTCCATTGCTGCTCTGTGACATCATAGGTCCGGGGTCAACCCTGAGCCCCTTGATTGGGTTGTTCGTGACCACATGAACACGCCAAGCGTCTTGAGGCTGATGACATCAAAGAAGAGCACCGGATATCGCCAGGAGAGCACTAGATGCGTGAGGAAGCCCAGAAGAGAGAAGGGAAGGGGAGTATGAATTTTTTAAATGTTTTTGCACCTCCCCTGGGTGGCCTTCACCTATTATATTCTGGGGCCCCCAAAGTATAATGCAGTGGCCCATTTAGTTGGCCCAAGATGCATCTTCATTTATTCAGTTTCGTAAAAAGAATGAACAATTTAGAATACCCGAGCCAAACCTGACTTGGCCCAAACAGATTCGCCAATCTCTAATTTTTTTCGCTTATTACTAGAGATGAGCGAACAGTAAAATGTTCGAGGTTCGATATTCGTTTCGAGTACCCTCTCAATATTCGACTACTCGAATCGAATATCGAACCCTATTATAGTCTATGGGGGGAAAATGCTCGTTTCAGGGGTAGGCAACGTTCGATCAAATTATACTTACCAAGTCCACGAGTGAGGGTTGGGCTGGATCCTCCAAGTCGTCTTCTCCTTGCAGCGTCCCCACGGCATCTTCTGTCTCTGAATTCACTCTGCCAGGCACCGGGCCTGGGCAGAGCCGACTGCGCATGCCTGCACTACAAGCAGACATGCGCAGTCGGCTCTGCCCAGGCCCGATACCTGGCAGAGTGAGTTCAGAGCCGGAAGAGGACGCGGGGACGCTGCACGGAGAAGGTAGGAGAAGAACCAGCGTTGATTGGCCGACTGTATAGCATTCGGCCAATCAATGCTGGTTCTGCATCAAACTTTTACATTCGAACAGCGAGTGGTACTTGATCGAGTACGAGTATTTCGAATACCGTAGTATTCGATTGAATACCTACTTGATCGAGTACTACTCGCTCATCTCTACTTATTACTAATTACCAAGCTAGTTAGGCAAGCTTTATATTTTTGGAATTTGGAAACAAACCCACAAAAACAAAGGGGGGCTTGTAGTCCAATATGATTTTAGGGCCAGTCACATCCAAAAATTCTATTCAATCTGTGGACAACATATTATATAGTAGAAGGAGCTGAGCAGATTGATATCTAGTTCTATTTTACAAGGTTCAGTATAACATGTCATTTATCCATTGACATCTCTGCTCTTTCTATGCTGAAAAGTCAAGTAGGCGGTCCTATCAGTGATTGACACCTTTGTGACAAATAGGACTGCCTACTTGACTTCTCAACATAAAAAGAGTAGAGATGTTAATGGATAAATGTCAGAATCTTTTCCCATACAACTATATATCAATCTGTTCCGCTCCTCCTGCTCTATAACATGCTGCCTGTAGATTATACTGAATTTTCCATGTGCCAGAATCCATTTGTTTAACTGTTTTTTTAAGATTTGGAAAGACAAAATCTGTTTGCCTAGAAAGTGAAGACCCCAGATGTAACGTGTTCCTTTTCAACATGGTTGAAACAGCATTGATCAGGTTACGTCCAGAGGATGACTGATAGATATTCTAAATATCCATAGGGAACAAGAACACATCATTGGCATTCTAATATGACAGTCATAGCTTGCGCGTATTAGATATTAAAGGCCTTGGAATTTGGATTATTAGCTCTTGCAATAAAGTATTCAACTTTTCCATCTTCTGGAGGATTTCTTAGGACTAACACTCTGTAAATGTAAAACCAATTTTAAGAGCATGTCGGCAATTTTCCAGCAGATTTATATGTTTACCATGGAACGCTATTTGACGCCTATTCGCACAGGCTATTTTTGCTGCAGTTTTGTCATGGTTTTGGCCATGGATATTTTTTTTACAAATGACATCATCATCATATCTTACTGTCAATTTAAATGAGTGTGCCAAGACAGCAGAAAAACCTGGAATAAAAAAATATTGGCGGGTTAGGGTTTTCTAAAGACACAATTTTTGTTGTTTTCACTTTATCTACTCTCTTTACGAGAGCCATAACATAAGTTTTTTTTTCTGTATAAAGGTTTGTTTTCTGCAGAAGTAGTAGTATTTTAATGGCATTATTTAATACTTCATATATTGAAAACATTTTTTATTGAGAATGTATTGAGAATTTTTTATGCTTTACTACTTAAATTTAAAAAATTCTAAAAAATGCTTTGTTTCACCATATTTTGAGACCCATAACTTTTCAGAAATTTTTTCATGGTGAAGCTGGTTGAGGGTGTGAGCTGTAGTGTGGTGGTTGAGGGTGTGAGCTGTAGTGTGAGCTGTAGTTTATTGGGTACCATTTTGGGGTACAGTCAACTTTTTGATGACTTTTTATTCCAACAGAAATTCAGTCATTGTGATTATATTTTCTGTGACGGTGCTCAACATGAGAACTTATGAGTTATCAGTCCAGGCATTTCCAGGCACAACAATACCAACTATTTTTTTTTTCAAAAATTTTGGAAATTATTTGATACGCACCCTAGGGAACTTGAATATCTAACGATTCAATAGCTGGTACATACACTGCAAACCTTTAGCATAGTGGTTGATTTTACACCACCACTCTGATGGTCCTGTCAGTCTTTGTTCACTATTCTGACCACATATACTTGACCGCTGCATCCATGTCCATCACCTCTCTGGTCTAAGAGTGACTGATCAATGTTAAGGGGATATCGTCACTCCTTAGAGAGAGACCACCATATAGGTGTGTGGAGACCTATTAAGCCTTTAGCACTCCACTTTGCAAGGGACCATGGGAGAATATGCAAATCTGTCTTCCATGATGTAAGCCTCTCACCTCTACCAGGTTAGTCTTCTCTACACCGGGCTGACGAGATGCAATAACATTGAAATGACCATCCTCAGTTGAGAGGCTATACCTGATAATAATCCCAGCATCATTGCAAAACAAAGGCCTCTTGGAAGGCCGAGCATGATGTTAAAGGGAGCAGCCTTTATTGGGCCATATCACTGAGATTCTGTCTTCCTAATTACATCAGGGAAGACAGGCTTGCACATTCCAGTGAGCGCCTTCTATTGGTTTGCAACACTGAGGCACCTGACTTCCTAATTACATCATGGAAGACAGATTTGCATATTCTTCCCATGATCAATGTTGGAAGAGCAAAGGCATAACATGAAGTTTATCGGCCCCAGTGCAAATTCAGTAATGGTGTCACCACTTACCATGTGTCATTCTTATATTATAGAGAGGCCTTTGGACCCCCTGAGGCTTCTGGGGCCAGTAGCAATTGCTACTACTGACCCCCTATAGTTACCGCCATATAGTAGGGGGTTCCTCATTTAATGAAAATGTTCACTAATGGTAAAAAGAGTCAGAGTCACATGTGCCTCTAAAAAAGAAGAAGTCCCATACTAAGGAATAATATGGGTTTCCCATTATGTTGCTGTATTTTCTCACCCAGAATCAAGGATCTTGGAATTTGTTTTTCTTTACAGTTCCTTTCAGTGACTCTTGAGTCATAACAGCTTTTATGTCTTCTCAAGTAGAGAAAAATTGCCTCTTTGTTGTCACCTTATGGTATAAGTCAAGCATATCCTTCTAAGAATTATGGAAAAGAAATATACAAATAATCCCTCCTTCTTGGTAAAAGGGATTGGCTCTAGCACCACTAGTCCAATCGTAGCTTCCTATAGATCAATGCTGGCTTTCCTGAAACTTAGTAGTAGAATATGAGAATAAAAAGTAGAGGAAGCCATCCACAGCAATCTGTTTCGGGATGATGGCTGGGTGAGAGGTCATAGATGTGGGTCAGAAGGGGTACTCACCTTAAAAAGATGAGTCTACTTTGTGATATACAGGGACTTATTAAGCCATGCATGCTTTGCTAAGAATTCTAGGAAAAAAATATGGGAATTAGTAATCCTTGGCGAAAAGGGGAGTCAATAACCATGAATTATTCCAAGGTTATATCACTTAGTTTCAGGACAATCAGGCATTGATCTATAGGGAACTACCTTCCAAAAGGTGGTGCTAGAGCAAGTGTGTCTTTTTACCACCTAGGAGGACTTATTTACATTTTCTCTTCACAGAATACTTAGCTGGGCATGGATAGTCTATAAATCTCTGTACACAGAAAGGTCTTCTTAAGTGGTAATCTCCTTAAGGAGACATAGTACCTCTTCTTGTCAACAAATGTAAACTGAATGGGGATTAACAATTGCCTGCTGCATGTAAATAATCCAATATTCCAAGATTATGCCACTTGGTTTCAGGAAAACCAGGCATTGATCTTTAGGATGCTATGCTCCAAAAGGTGGTGCTACAGCAAGTTTTCCTTTTTCACCATGGAGGACTAATTTTCATATTCCTTTAAGATAAGATAAGATAATCCTTTAATAGTCCTACATTGGGGAAATTTCAGCATGTTACAGCAGCATAGTAATACAGATACAGGATAATACACAGTAATATATTACAGATGTACGCACACATATGCTGAGAAGAGAATATATACTAGGAGTCCATAGCAGCTAAGGAAAAATGGAAGAGAAAGAGGAAGACTTCATGGTCATCTTCATAATCATTAGTTCTCTGTGTGGAGTGATCTCCACTTGGTTTGATGTAGATTATACAGCCTGGTCGCGGTTGGAAGGAAGGACCTGCGATAGCTCCTTCTCACACTTGGGGTGAAGCAGACGGTCACTTACAGTGCTGCCAAGTCCCATCAAGGTCCCATACATGGAGTGGGATTTGTTCTCCCGCATGGAGGTCACCACAGACAGTATCCTTCTGTCACCCACCACCTGTACTGGGTCCAAGGGGCTCCCGAGGACAGAGCTGGCCCTTCTGATCAGCCTGTCAAGTCTATTTCTGTCCCTGGTTGATATACTGCTCCCCCAGCAGGCCACACCGAAAAAGATGGCTGAAGCAACCACAGAGTTGAAGAAGGCCCTAAGAAGTGGCCCCTGGACTCCGAAGGCCCTCAGCCTCCTGAGCAGGTAGAGCCTGCTGTGACCTTTTCTGTGCAGCACCTCCAGGTGATCAGCCCAGTCTAGTTTATTATTGAGGAGCACACCCAGATACTTATAGGTCCTGACTATCTCAATACATGTCCCTTGGATCTCCACCGGGGTCGGAGCACCTCTCCGTTTACTAAAGTCCACCACCATCTCCTTGGTCTTCCCGGCATTAATTCTGAGCTGGTTCTGCTGGCACCATTCAACAAAATCCCGGTTTAAGTCTCTGTATTCCCTATCGGCGCCATCAGTGATAAGACCTACTATAGCAGAGTCATCGGAGGACTTCTGTAAGTAACAGCTGGATGAGTTTCCTTATCATCATTATATATGTGCATATATAGAATGTTTTTTTATATGGATTTTTACTCTATTTTTCATATGTTGTAGATTTTTACTATATACACTACCTTTCTCCTTTCATTTTTTCGTTTTTGAGCTGGTAGTGAGCCAACATTGTCTAGAATGTTTTATATGAAATTGAAGACCTATGCTTATAAACACTAAGCCAGGATAAGGTGAGAGGTGAGAAATACAAATATTTCATATTAGATTCAATTGAAAAAAATCAAATATTTGCAAAAAAAAAAAAAGTTCATTTATACTGCTGGTTTAAATAGCTTTGACATTTCCAGATAAGTTTGTTTAAGAAATAAAATACTTTTGACATTTACAAATTACATCGCAGTTTAAACATCACAAACCGCAAGAAATTCAGCAATTGTTTGTATATTTAAAGTCCTCGCTGTTTAGATCGAGCGAACAAACACATCGCACACGTAAGTCATGTCATATGAAAAGATGAGCTAAAACATGACTGTACAGTAGAGATTGAAATGTGGGGTAATCGGAGGCGTAGCTAGGGGTTCAACATGAGGGCCAAACACATCCAAGTGGGCCCCCAACTCAGGTATACCAATATTATGACTATACGGTGACCGTATACTGGTATGTACCGGCTTTACACAGATCTGTGAATACTATTTAGGTGAATATAGTTAGTGACTTACCAGGTGATGTCTCTGACTGTTACTGTTCACATTTCCCGTATCTTTCATGGACATCTTTGGCTCCTCATTATTCCAGGCACCTGACCCACATTGTCCTCACCTAAATAATGAACTCATCTTGCTGCTACCCCTAATAATAAAATATTAATTTAATTAATAATGTCCATGTCTTCCCCGTTTAATACTGCCTCTTATTAGTGGCCCAGAGTTTGAAAAAAAATTGTCTCAAATTCTCCAATTTACAAATTTTTTATGTAGATTTGCTTAATTTCCAAATTTCTGATGCAGATTTGCTTGCTTATTAGCCTCAAAATCATCAGCAAATTACCTACATGTATGCGATAAGCTCTTAGGCTCCTCCTAGTGGTGGCTACAGACACCATCATTATATCATTTAACTCTGTCTATACCAGAAATTTGTAGCTCTGTTTTTGAAAAAATTAAGCTCCAACTTTTATAAAGATATATTAAAATGACTATAGACAACATGATTAGAAAATATAGAGAGTCCCTTCCATCCTCACTAATTTTGCAAACTCTGTAGCTCCCAGACAATTCCGAGCCCTGTAGACAGATATCAGATGAATGTAATAAAATGGTAAATGAGTCTTATTTCACTTGTTGAATATATCAGGTCAGTTATCTGTTAGCAGAGCCTTTATTTACTCATTTCTATAAACACTTGACTCTTATTATACGTTTCATGCAATGGGCTCAGAATAAATAAAGTGAAAAGCGCCTCAGTAAAAGGATATTCAGCGAAGCATCTGTGTTTACTAAGGAGTAAACATTCTGCTATTATTAGTATACGCGGCCCGGGAGTCCGATAAATAATTATCATATCCTTCCTCGGACATTAGCATAGTATAATTACTCCCAAGTACTGTATATACTTAGGGTGTATGGATAAATGTTACTGTTATACAGTGTAGGAAATGTTTAAAGGTTTCTTCCATTTACGTGGTACTCGCGTGGTATATACAAGACTGTTGGCGAAGCCATATACTGGTTAAAGGGGAAGAAATTGTACAGGAAATTGTTTGGTGCTTCCACCTTGTGAAGAAACTCCAAGGATTGGTAATAAAACTGACTTGCTTTTGTGGATAAATTATATTATGTGTGTAGCCAGCGCACTATGACACCAGACTGGTCTCTTCTTCGATATCACCTTACATCGACTGACACTCCAACCAAATTTTCCCGTGTTCCATGATAGTAAAGTTTCCCATGTGTCAGTTTCTCCATTTCTTTCAGTTGCTGCTTGTATCCCCATATTTCCCACTGGGGTAGTTTTCTAGGTTTTTTCCAGTTTTATGCTTTTCCACTTGAGTCTATGGAGAGCCAGGCATTCCTCCCATCTGTCCCTACTTTGGAGGAACTGTCCCTACTCTTGATCCAAGTGTCTTCTTGCTCTTAAATATTCATCTCTTTGATATTGTTAATAGTTGTGCCTCATAAACCTTTGGTTCATTTTAAACATTTAAAGAGTTGTCCAGGAGTTATAGCTTTTTGCCAGGAGGCCAGAGAAGGTTAACCACTTCCGGACCGCCCATAGAGTATATACGTCCGGATAGTAGTTGGCTAGTTCTGACAGGACGTATAGGTACGTCCAATCAGAACACAGCAGCTGCACAAGATTGTGCAGCTGCTTTCACTGGGAGCCGGCTGTAACTTCAGCCGGAGCTCCCAGAGAGATGGCAGAGAAGGTTTATTCCCTTCCCTGCCTTCTCGATCGCTGTGTATACAGCACTCAATGAGCGCTGCATACACGGCTATGGGCGCCGCCATGATGCGGCTGCCTTCTGACCCGGCGGTCACATGATTCCCCCGGGCTCAGTGTCTTACAAGAGCTGCTGGGTTCTACAGGATCCAGATCAGCTCTGTAAGTCTAAAGAACAGTGTGCAGGATGCTGGATTCCTCCTGCAACTGAGGCTAAATGTAGCATCCCCAGTTATAGGGGAAATCAGCCTCCCTAACAAAAAAAAAGTGATCAGATGTCCCCAAAGGTCTCTTATGATCTTATGGGGACACAATCTGAAAAAAAAAAAAAAAAAAAAAAAAAAAAAATTTAAAAAATGAAAATAAAATAATTTTTTTAAAAATACGCTAATAAAACGCCATTATTATAGGTTATAGCCCCACCCCCAACAACACCATACAAAATAAAAATTACTAGAGTGCAGAGTAAAAACTATTTTATAAAGTTTTTTTAGGAGCGCTTTGTGTTATTAAATAAAAAAAAATAAAAAAAATAAAGTGAAAACCAGACACAATTTTCCTCCTATTATGTTTATATTTTACCTGATATAAAAAAAAATTAAAACACATTTGAAAATAAAAACAACATAAAAATAAAGCCCTATGTGTCCCCGAAAAAAGACGCAAAAATTAGTTGAATGAGACATACGAGAAAAATGTTACAGCCCTCAAAACTGCACATACAAAAAAAACCGAAAATGTGTCTGGTCCTGGACCACAAATTGGCCCGGTACTGAAGTGGTTAAAAAACAAAAAAAAAAAAAAACTCATACTCAGCTGTCCCCAGCTCTTAGGTGTCCCCTGAAGCTGTCTGCTCTAGCAATTCCCGAGAGTTTGTTTCAGAGGAATTCCTCAATTCACGTGACCATCGAGGTTACTGAGGAAAGGACCCAAGTTGTCCCAGTTCATTTCCTTAGGCTGTTAAGGCCAATCAGTCCTGTGCGGTGAGGACTTCTGCTGGTACAAGCCCTCTAGAAACTACTGGACTGGACAGAAGCAGGGGACACTGGAGAGCCAAGGAGTATTTTGTTTTTTCACTTTTCCTGACCTCCTGCCCAAAACCTGTAAATCCTGGACAACCCCGTTAAACTAAATACATTCAGATATTGTTTGTGCTAATATTTTAATTAAAAAAAAAAAACAATCAAGCATATAGATATGCAAATTTTAAACTTTCACACAGTGAACTATAAGCGTTTCTTCATGAAAGTCCCAAAAGTTGGGCGATGGCTGTGTATCTACCAAAACAGGCTTTAACAGTACCTGTATGATTAAAATTGCGTTGACTGTACCAGAGACGTTTTCCATAGGGAGTAACAGAGAAACTCCTGTTACAAGTGTTGCTGATGATTAGACAGGCTCCGGTCAGACAGTTACAGTATAATGAAGTTCACAGCTCAGTCTCCCTGACTGTACACTTAAAAGCTTATTATAGTGACTCTAGAGGAGAGGATAATCACAGTGTTCTCTCAGCAGGTAGACATGGCACAGTCTCTAGCTGTTCATGCCATATAGTCCTGAAGCATTGTGGGTTTAAAGGAAAAGGATAAAGCAAAAGAAATCTAAAAAGTTATACAAGCGGAGTAGAAGTTACACTGTAATACAGTTTTAATAGATGTTATACTGCAAGGACCAAGTACTTACAGTCTGATTTATAGTCAGGTGGAGGGTACAGATATGGGAAGTTAGGTTTCCACTGGAAGTCTTTAGATGGATCAGTTGTCTACGTGTGTGAACAGACCTTTATTAAATCAGCAGAGACAGGAGGACAATTCTCAAAGTTGGTGGGGTCAAAGTGGTCAGAGACCAAGCAATCTTGCCAATAGCACCAATCTTGTGGATAGGTGATAACTATGCAAGGGTCAATCCTTTTAAAGAGGTTGTACAAGCAGGGATGAACCTGCCTTTTTTCGCCGCCCGAGGTGGACGACAGAAAGACGCCCCCCCCCCACCCCGGAGGGGGTGGAGCGGAGGGGAGGGGGCAGAGTGGGGCAGGGCGGAGCAAAGGGGGGTGGGGTTAGCAGGCAGAGAGCAGGCAGGGAGAGGACCTGCTCTCTGCCTGAGCATGAGGGGAGGCCGCTGGAGCAGCGCTGCGTCCACAGGGCCTCCCCAATCCACCGCTCGGTGACGCTAAGCCAGTTCAGGACAGCTTGTCCTGGACTGGCTTAGGTAAGCAAAAATGCCACCCTCCCCGGGGCCCTGGCATAGCGCCACCTGAAGCAGTCGCTTCAGGTCGCCTCATGGGAGGTGCGGTGCTGTGTACAAGACACTGTTACACCTTTCCAAGGGTCGGATGGTAATGCAGCTAACTCCTTTGAAGCAAATGAAGCTAAGCTGCAATACCACATAAAACCTATGAACAAGCGTGGCAGTGTTTTTGGAAAACATCAGACATTTTTAGCCATTCTGTTAAACCCTTTGACAGTTATCAAAGTTAAGAAACTTGAGTGCAAGTTCTAAGATCAATTTCATCTGGAGGTTTCTACTTTGTACTGAAAATCTCCAAAAAGGGCAAAAACAACAAAAAAAAAACAATTAAGGTGACATGTTTATCAAATCATTATGTGATTAGAGACAAAGGGATGTCACAATTCTTTCAACTAGTGTGAAATAGAGCCGAACTAAACACCTGTTAAAACACGGAGTAAAGTGACAGGTGACAGGCAAAGTGCCCGGCGATGACTACCAATAACCCGATGAGGGTTTAAGGCAGATATACAATACTACAGGAAATGAGCGCCTTGTCTCATTTACAAAACACATCATAAGCGGACCAAATTAATAGGTCTTCTCCATCAATGGCGAGATGTTTGATGAAATGCCAAGGTGGTAAGAGGAGAGCAGTGTGTGCTAATATTAATTGCGCTCCTCCAGTTGCCTTGAAAGCCATTAGAGACCTATCAGTGATTTTCTTGTAATTGTGAGGACGCAGTGAAGCTTGTGTTTCTGCTTCAAATAAGAAAATGCAGGAAGGGATTTTGTGGGATTACGGCAATTGTTCGTGGAGTTATATTTAATTAAGGTGACTGGACCTTTGTATTAATCCTGAACAATTACAAACTCTCCTTAAGAAGATATCAAGTTCTTAATATTGTACAAGCTACTCATAGGAGAAATGATGGTTTGTGTTAATCCTCCAATAAGTTTAACTTTAATGAACTTCATCAAAGAATATATTGTGTACAACACGTCGTATTCGCCAATGGCTAATAGAGATGTGGCAGGGTTGACTTTGTCAGATGGACAAGAGCTAAATTTGATGTGGCACAACCTACGCCTAGATTCATATGAACATGGTCGAAAATTTCCATAAAAATGTATATGTTTATGGGGGCTGTATTCACAGGTGCCTTGTGTACTTCAGTGTATTGAGGGGCAAAAATCAAACATGACCTATTTTTTGATGGTCCATTTTTGATGGTCCATGGGGTCCATTCACACAAAGTGAATTTAATGATGGGTGTTAAAAAAAAAAAAAATAGGCTAATATAATGGGGCAGATTCACTAATCCTGTTAAGCATTCAGACGGCACTGGTAAAATTTTACCCTCTTTGCTGTCAAAAATTAAGCTTTTTAACCCCTTCCCGCCGATGGCACTTTTTGACTTCCTGACCAAGCTCGATTTTTCAAAACTGACGTGTCACTTTATGTGGCAATAACTTTGGAATGCTTTAACGTACCAAAGTGGTTTTGAGATAGTTTTTTCGTAACACATTGTACTTGAAATTTGGTGGAAATTTTGAAAAATATGCATTTTATAAAGTTTGAAATGATGTGCATTGCATACAGATAGTCAGACCGTCAAAATTATATCATAAATATCATGTCCCAGATCTCTGCTTTATGTCGGCATCAAACTTTAGTCACCCTTTTATTTATTACGGACATTAGAAGGTTTACAATTTAAACAACAATATTCAAAATTTTCAAGAAATTTCCAAAACCCATTTTTTAAGTGACTAATCCAGTTATGAAGGGGTTTTGAAAGACCCTTAAATTAAACCCCCCCATAAATCAACCCATTTTCAAAACGGCACCCCTTAAATAAGCCAAAACAACATATACCTAATATTTCAACCCTATAAGTGCTTAACAGGAATTAAGGCAAAATGGAGGTGAAATTTGCACATTTGATTTTATTTTACTAATATTTTCGTTTAGCCCTAGAATTTGCACATTCACAAGGGGTTAAAGGAGAAAACACATCCCACAATTTGTTAGGCAATTTGTCCCGACTACCATAGTACCCCACTTGTGGGTGTAAACTAATATATGGACGCACAGCGAGACATAGAAGGGAAGACGTGCCAAGGAGCTTTTAGAGGGCAGATCTGGCTGTGATCAGTTTCAGGGACCATGTCGCATTTACAAAGCCCTTGAGGAGTCAAAACAGTGGAAACCTCTAGAAAGTGACCTCGTTTTGAAAACCACACCCCTCAAAGAATTTATCAAGTGATGTAGTAGCATTAGTAACCCCGAAGTGAATGTGTAAGCTGTGCGGAGTAAATTGGGTACACCAAATCCTATTCTATTTTCCCACTAGCTCCTATGACACGGACGGGGAAGAGGGGCATTCTGGGGGATCAGCGCTGGTGTATTCTCTCTCATAAGCTCTAAATATGGGGGGTCCCCTGAAAACGCTCGCACAGCTTATACATTTCCTTCTAGTCGCAGCCACTTATGTCCAATTTGGCGACTTTTGGGTTTTTATGTTCACATTGTACAAGGTAGATTTTTATTTTTATTTTCTGGCAATGTGGCCATATGAGGGCTTGGTGTTTGCGGTATTAGATGTACTTCTCAATGCCACCATTTTGGGGGGGCCTGTAACTTATTGACTACATTTTATTAACTCTTTCTGGGTGGGATGTAAAAGGAAACATCAATTCTGGCATTGCTTTTAGCATTTTTTTTCCCCGTGCAGCGTACAGCATTAGGGACATGATACCTTTATTCTGCGGGTCGGTACGGTTACGGCGATACCTCATTTATATGATTTTTTAATGCTTTGCTATTTGTGCAGAATAAAATTCAATTTAGGGGAAAAAATCTATTATTTTTGCATCGCCATCTTCTGAAAGGTATAACGTTTTTATTCTTCGCTAGACAGAGCTGGTTGAGGGCTTATTTTTTGCGGGATGACCTCTGCTTTTTATTGGTACCATTTTGGTTTTCATCTGACCATTTGATTACTTTTTATTGAACATTTTGTAAGGCAAAGGAGGTGAATAATCATTATTTTGTGCGGTTTTCTAAGTTTTTTTTATGACGTTCGCCGTTCGGGTTAAATAATGTTTTAATTTTATTGTTCAGATTATTACAGATGCGGTGATACCAAATATGTAATGTTTTTTCTATTTTTCTTTTTTTACATAATAAAACATTTTATATAGGAAAATGGGATTTTTGGGGCTTTATTTATTTCTAATTTATTTTAAACTTCTTTAAACTTTTTTATTTTTACGACTTTTTTTTTTCTGTCCCCATGGGGGATTGAAGCAGTGATCTGCTGATCACTGCTTCACTAGATATACGCTGCAATACACGTGTTTCCCATGTATTGCAGTGTAGAGGAAGCTGTCAGCATGTGTAGACGCACGGGGCTGACAGCTTCCTTTTTGGCAGGATCAACAAGGTACGAGGAGGGAACGGCATGGGGCAGACCCAGGGTCACTGATCAGACCCCGGGCTGCCCATTACCAACACCGGTACCTCCCGAAACCATCGCGGGGGGTGCCGATCGGCACCATAATATACCGAAACCCCTGAAATGCCGGCGGTCATGTGACTGCCAGCATCTCAGGGGTTAACACCAGTGCTTGGACCCGGTTCCGACCGCGGGTGTTACAGGGAAATGTGAGCCGTATGTTATGGCTGACACCTGCAGGGCATGGTGCGCACAGGGGTTCTGGTTTGCAGGAAGTCCTTCCCGGCAACGCCATACTATTATGGCGAATGTCGGGAAGGGGTTAAGAGTTGTAAGCTACTTTTCAGACTGTGCAACACATTTGCTATAATTTATGCCAAAAATCTGGAAAACCGTATACCTGACCACATGGGTGCCCAATGATTATTAAGAGGATTGTGTGGCATACTGAACACCATTAGGATTTACACTGGTGCATAAAACTCCAGACTTGATTGATTCTCCAATATAAACTTTCTACTAGACAGTCTAAAGATGCCTCAAACTTATTATGGTGGTTTATACTGAATGATAAATTTGGTCATTGTTTAACACTTTGGTCCAACTTTAGCCAATGTATAGGCTGGCTTTATGGATGGGAAAATGTTCCCAATTTTTTTTTTCGAACCTGAAATTTTTAGGATTCGCACCCACAGTAAACTTTTTTACTGTGGGATTTCTTCAGACTCCATAGTATAATAAGAATAGGCTAAAGGAGATGCAAAAACATAACTTTCAGCCTTACCTCCTGGGCTCAGTTGCAGCATCCAGTGCAATCCCCTGTCCACTTTGGATTCCTAGAGTATAATAATGGCTGTTCCGGTTCAGTCTGAACAAAACTGATGGGAGAAATTTGCAATTTTTTGCAAGGCAACTCATGCAAGGTACAGTCAATACTTGTTGGCTTACTTTACACTTAAGCTATGGCCATTTCTATCTATCTATCTATCTATCCATATATATGGTCTGTTGGTTAAAGCAGGTATATAGCAATCCTTGTACTCAATGTGAGTTTAAAGTATTTAACGCCAAACCTTAAATCGAAACAAACATCCTTCCACTACTCGTACACACTTGAGATAGTTTTCCATCTTGAACTTTAAGTTTTCATTGGCTTCCTTCATGTTCCAGTCTCATTCTTCCAGTGTGTGTGTATACAGCTGTAAGCATCACTTCATTTCCTCACTTGTGTACCTTTCCATCCTCCTACCTTCACTGACTTGTATCAACACTCTGTACAATTAATGGCTCATGTACATGGCTGTATTACAGCTTCATTCAGGCTCGGGGCCATGTGGAACCATTAAACTGTAACCATAGAAATATAGGCAACAATCTTCCACCCTATGGAATGTGCCAGAGAGATACTTATGTCAAGTAATATTGGGTGCTGAATTTGGGAGTTATCCTTCCCTAGAAATATCTGTTTTCTCTGCTGTAAACTGGAGATTAAAGCTACTATAAAGCTGGTAGCTCCTATAAAAGACAATTATGGCATATCCACCAGATGCCATAACTGAGTAATAGTTGGACTTATGTCTAAAATAAACCCCCAAGCTACACTGTTTCTGCAATAACTGGCACCGGCATAACTATATGGTTTATAGTGGTCACTGCGACTAGACAAAAAAGTCAGGGGGCCCCACTGGTCACTCTCAAAATCTTTGATCTCCTTTCTGATTTTCATTCATGGCTGGCACTCTGTGGATCGTAAATTTATGACCCTTGTTCTCTGTGTGCTGAAGTGAGAAGTTTTATGATATACAACCTATCATTCTCAGAAAGGGGAAAATTAACCCCTTTATAGCAAAAAATGGGTATGGGGGTCTGGGCCATGATAGAGAAGGAAAGTTAATTGTAAATGCTGCTAAAGTGTATGGTTGGGATGTGGCTGCTCGTTGTGAGGGTGGCATAAGCGGAGCTCTAGTACCAGGGCTTTGAGGCTTAACTTACGCCCCTGTTTGTTATGTTTTCTTATCTCCCCTGGGCCTTCACTTACTATATTCTAGTTTCCATTCCCAGCAGTTCAGACTGAAATGAAACAAGGTGAACCTTTCAAATATTTGAGAAAAATAGTGCAAAGCTTCACCCAACAGAGCCCCAAATCATCTTTCTCGAGTCATCGGTCAACTAAAGCGACTGCTTATTGGTTAGATGGTGTTATTTAATGTCAACATAGTCGGTATTTGTTATAGACACTTTTAAAGTGATTCATCCTCTCCAGTCTTTCACCTTCTCCATGTCTCTCTCCAGAATGTCCAACCTCGAACATTTTTACTAGAGATGAAATATTCGAGATTCGATATTTGTTTCAAGTAGAGCCTCAATATTCGACTACTCAATCGAATATCGAATCCCATTATAGTCTATGGGAAAACATGCTTGTTTCAGGGGAAACCATTATTCGACTAAAGGAGAGTCACCAAGTCCACAAGTAGCAGGAGGAGAGTGTTTGGGAGGAGCGCTGTGCAGTTAAAGTGCACGGACCCCATTATAGTCTATGGGGTCCATGCGCTTTAACTGCTCAGCGCTTGCAGTTGCGCTGATAAAAAGTAAGCTCCCTCATAACTGCAAGCTGTCAGCTCTCCTGACTAGCAAAGACGAGCCTGCGGCAAATCAACGCTGGTTCTGCAGCAGGCTCGTCCTTGCTAGTCGGGAGAGCTGGCAGCTTGCTGTTACGAGGGAGATGACTTTTTTGTCATAGGGTCAGGGGATAATCATACACATTAGGGAGAGTGTGTGCCTACATAGGCGTACGGAGACTTACAAGTCATTCCTGCTCCGCTAGGGATTCTGGGTAAAAAATATGCAAATCTATTCTCCAGGATGTAATTAGGAGAACAGTGCACTCTAATTACATCCTGGAGAATAGATTTGCACATTGTTTACCCTTTTTTTGTCATAGAAATGCATTGGCCAGTGTACAGTATTCGCCCAAACAATGCTGGTTCTGCCAGAGGCTCGTCTGTGAGGAGGCAGAGTCTAAGATTGGACCATAATGGAGACTGCTGTGGTCCGATCTTAGACTCCGCCTCCTCACAGACGAGCCTCTGGCAGAACCAGTGTTGCTTGGCCGAATGCTGTACACTGGCCACTCAACGCTGGTCAATGCATTCCTATGAGAAAAAGTCAGCTCCCTCGTAACAGCAAGTTGCCAGCTCTCCCAACTAGCAAGGACAAGCCTGCTGCAGAACCAGCGTTGATTTGCCGAACACTATACACTCTATAGCATTCGGCTAATCAACGCTGAATCGAATATTTACTGCGAATAGCTAGTAGTATTCGGTTGAGTACGAATATTTTGAATACTGTAGTATTCTATCAAATACCTACTCGATCGAATACTACTCACTCATCTCTAATTTCTACTCGTTGTCCATGAGCGACATCACTGTCCCTCATCTTCAACCCTTTCTTAGTCTATACACTCGATAGCTTTACCTTAAAGGTCATACATCCGTTTGACCTTCTTAACATTATTCTACATTCTACGTAGAATTCAGATCAGTAATAGTCCAAAATGTAGAAATCATTGATGAAATTATAATTTTTATTCCATAAACCCAAAGGCAAGCGGGAAAGGGTGCTGTACACCTACAAATCTTGGCAAAAGAAGAAAGTGATATATTATTCTCCCTACATAACATTCTTTAAAGTGGTCAAGATGTTCTTTTCCCTCTAATCCTCATTTATACTCCTTAGCCATTTGTTTGGGATTAAATTAGCTGCAATTTGGAGAAAAAGGAATGAAAGGCGGCACATTGAGTAGATATCACTTGTTATCTGAATAGCGATTGCTCGGAACCTTTCATGGCAATTCAGTAAGCCTCCAGGGGAGCGCCATGTGAATTGTTAGACTGTCACTCTGCAACAAAGTCTATCAGCTGGTACTGCCATAGAAAAAGGAGGCCGAGACAATGCCTTAAATAGAACTCACCCGATCCATTAAAATAAAAAAGGAGTTCAGAATTTCTCGTTAAAACTGTTATTTCTGTTATTTCATACAGTAAGGGCTATGGCGATTACTGCCGGCCGGCGTTACGGATGAAGTCATTCCTAAGTGAAACGTATTGAGATCATTTTTTATTTCCATCTTTTGCTAATTTTCAATGTGAATGGATGTTAACGGACGGAGCAGAAAATTTAACCTTAGCACTTTAATTGGTCTCTTAATTAACACCACTTGGCTTTTCTCCAGCGAGTAAAAAGGAAAAAAATATTCTGGAGCGAGGAGATCAGAAGGAATGTATCGCAGGCCGGCACTACGGCTAATGTCAGGAATTTTAGGTTTACATTACATTAGCCCGTTTGGATACATTTCGATGTGACCGGACTACCATCAGTGGTGAAAAGAGGCAACTCATCATATAATGAAGTAACATTGTATTAACGTGGGACTCAATGCTCAGCCCTTGTGTACCCGAATCTCCCTGGAAGATGAAATGAGGCCAAGAAACATAATGAGCACGTTTGGTGTATGAAATGTGCAAAACAGCAAAAGAAGGTAAAATGACATATAGATCAGAGGGTTAAGGTAAGCAGAGCTGCTAAGGGTGGCATGAGCCAAATCCAAAAAGTCTAAAAATAGTGTAAAAGAATGAACACAGCATTTGTTTTTTGTAAAAATGTAGCAGTTTTTGATGCAGTTTTTTGAAAGTAGATTCAAAATGAATGGGAAATAGAAAGATGTATAAGTAGAAATAGCTGATGCTTTATGCCCCTTTATTTGGGTCAACAAGGCAGCAATGATCGGCAACGGTCATACAGGACCTGATCTTTATAGGTTCGATTTTTGTGCCTACATGCAACAGGTAAAGATGAGCGAGTAGTATTTGATTGAATACCTCCTCTGCATAGTTATTGGTGTAAAAAAGCGCCAGGGAAAGTGGGAGGGGCATAAAATTTTTACTGCATTTACTGCGTGGTATGCAACCGATCACACCAATAACTATGTAGGGGAGGTATTCAATAGAATACTACTCACTCATATCTAGCAGCAGGCAATTGTTCATCCCCCTTACAGTTTGTAATTGTTGCCTAGAAGGGTAATGTGTCTCTATAAGATTACCTTTTCAGGCCACCTTCAGGTGTACAGGGACATCTAGACCATGTGTACCCAGCTAAGGATAAAGAAAAAATGCATATGTGAAAAAAAAGAAATACTTGCTCTAGATCCACCTTTTGTAAGGTAGCTCCCTATAGATCAATGCTTGGTTTTCCAGGAAAGTTAGCTGTATGATCTGAAATTAAAGCAATTAGCTTTACCAAAATCATATTACCCGGAGAAAACATGGCACTTCCTGGAATATAGGTCATAAGAAGGTTTGGAAAAATTATTGATCCAGCAAAGAAGGCCGTGTGAATTTAGCTCTGAACTAAAACACTAAAGTCAATATATATATATATATATATATATATATATATATATATATATATATATATATATATATATTAATGTAATGCAATGTTACACAAGTTACGAAGACTAAAATATAACTTCACAAAAAAAACCTGAGAAAATAAATCATATAAATAATCAAAATATATAAATAAAAGAATAGAAAAATCCCTTTTACTCGAGGCCTAGTATAACTATAACATGAACTTCTGTCATTGGATAAACTGCTGCAGCGTCACATCTTATCACAGAAGGCAACAAAGTCAAAAATGTTTTTCCAATGACTTCATTGTTTTTTGTCGCCTTCTATGCTGCAGTTTAATCCATTGCTGCTACATCTGTGTGCGGAAACAAAAAGCGACTTGGAAAAGTAATTTGTATTAATGAGAAATATTATTTCAAAAAGTATAATCTGGATTTCGGTTGTGTCATATGTAACGCACAGCAGGAACATACGAGGGAGGCCATCACAAACATCTGAGTACAAATACATCAGTAACTCCAGGTCTGTGTCTAGTGTCAGTGACACATCCACACCGCACTCATTCAGCACTCCAGAGGCTAACCAAATACCGGGGCATTATTTATGTTGTTTGTATATCAGCATTCCTGTCCCTGATTGAGACTGAGGAAGGTCTCAGAGGGCCGGAAATGATGACATGAACCTCTGTGAAATAAATCACTCTAGATCTCACAAGACCCCCGGACTGTTGAATGATGACTCCCATGACTGGGACTGCTTCGCTTCTTGGAACCTGGGAAGGTTTATCTCATTTTATGGCACCAAGTAGCCAAATAAAATAATACAAATATTATCGTATACATAGAAGGAGTACAATGAACAATGCTAGATGTGGTACTGTATTATTCCTGATTATATCACAACATGGTGGAAATTTATGACTACTGTGAAAGCTATTTACATATTCATTCTCATAAAAATAATAATTATTCATGTTTTTGTTATTATTATTATAACTAGCATACATCATTTTTATTTGCAGCAAGCGTAATGGAATTCTCTAGACCGTACTTTACTAAGACCCAGTGGCGTAAGTAGGAATGGTGGGGCCCCGTGTCGAACTTTTAACTGACCCCCCCCCCCCGCCCCAACTCCCCCAACCACTTTCCCCCGAAGACCCTGACCAACCAATCCCCCCACCCTGCATTTCTGCAAGCACTATTATGCCCCACAGTGGCCCTGCACACAGTATTATGCCCCACAGTGGCCCCTGTACACAGTATTATGCCCCATAGTGGCCCCTGCACACAGTATTATCCCCCATAGTGGCCCCTGCACACAGTATTATGCCCCACAGTGGCCCTGCACACAGTATTATGCCCCACAGTGGCCCCTGTACACAGTATTATGCCCCATAGTGGCCCCTGCATACACTATTATGCTCCACAGTGGTCCCTGTACACAGTATGATGCCCTATAGTTGCCCCTGCACATGATATGATGCCCCATAGTGACCCTTTCACACAGTGTTATGCCCCATTGTGGACCATGAACAATTATTATACTCTGGGGTCTTTTCAGACCCCAGAGTATAATAATCGGAGACACAGGGGAGGATACATAAATAAAAAAAAACACTGTTACTTACCTCTTCTTGGCTCTTGAGCACTCCCCACTAATGTCTGCCATCTTCAATGATGGACTAGACATCACTTGAGCCGGGGCTTGTATTAAGGACACAAGCCCAGGCCCAAATGATATCTGTGATGTCACCCAAGTAGGCCTGAAGCCTGCTGTAGCCATGATAGGTAGGTAACAATGTTTTTTTATGTTCCCTCACCTCCCCTGGGCCTCCCATCATTATACTTGGGGGTCTGAAAAGACCCCCTGAGTATAATGATAGTGTTTGAGGGGTACGCAGGCCTGCGGCGTCACTTACAGGTCCTGGCTCCTGCTCACAGCCGCCTCTGCAGAAGGGTAAGAGCCGTGAACAGGAGCTAGGATCGTAAGTAAATAGGGCCCAGTACCTGCTGGAGTTAAAAAAAATAAAAATCTGCAACTCCTTCTAACTACAGAAGGGCAAACCTTACAAAATTTGTTTTGACACATATTTCGGGGTGCCCCCTCACTGTCCTTTCTGAAATTTCCCCAATGTGGGACTATTAAAGGATTATCTTATCTTATCTTATTTGTAAGGTTTATACTTCCAGTTGGTTTCAGAAGTACTATTCCTTATCCCTGAGTTCTCCTCAGACCCCAAAGTATAAGTAAAGGCCCGGGGCAGGTGAGTAAAAACAACAGTTATCTTTCACCCTGAGGGTAAGGTAAGTATGTCACCTGAAGGCTGAAAACAGGCCTAAATAGGATGGCAGGGACCGGACACCCAGGAGAGATGTGGCAAGGGGAGTATAACTGTTTCTATTTTTACTCACCACCCCTGGGCATCCATTTATTAAATTCTGAGGTCTCCCCGCCTTCCAAAGGCCGTAAGTTTTTATTTTTCCATTCACAGAGCCATATGAGTACTTCATATTTTTGGGACAAATTGTACTTTCCATTCGTACTACGTAATATTCCAAACAATGTAGTGGGAACCTGGAAAAAAAATCAGAATGGAGTGGAATTGGAGATAAACTGCGTTCTTGTAACTTTTTTATGGGCTAATACTCGTGTCCTGTGTGGGCAGTAAAGACCTGCTGGCTATGGAGGCTCAGCTTCTGAGTGGACGCATATTTAAATAAACCGTCATCCCACGTACCACTATGGCGGATGTTAGGAATGGGTTAAATACATGTGACATTTCCATTGGTAAATGGAGAGTCCTGCTCTGAGGATTGCCTTAAGTTGCTCTAGGAGTGCTGCTAAACCAAATACATTTTTGGATTGGGTTTTGTAAATCGCCTCCCTGATATCATATCAGAACTAGAAACCAGTTTATAATAGAGCCAGGTTCATTACGAATTAACATTTTCAAGATTTTGGGGTTCATCAACCCCAAGAACATTATTATGTTGAGCAAGACTGTGGACGGACAGGACGGTTAGGATGGTTTGCAAAGGATGCTACACATGAAGACGATTATTTAGGTTTTAGTTATTATTATAAACTTAACATAGTTACATTTTACTAATGGATTATTTTTAAATTAGTTTATTAATGTGACGTGTTGCTGCAACTGAGGAGCTGTAACAAGCAAAAATGGGGACTTGAGGTTTGTTTTTGGTATCATAGAGACACCTAGTGGACACTTTGCAGATTGCAATATCATCATTTGAAAGTCCACTTTGTCTTGTGTTATACAGTTCACGGTCTACTACAAAATTTTTAACTCTTTTAAAACTTTTGGCCTATAGTGTCTTAAAGTGAGAGCAATAAAATAAATGATATATACAGGTATACAACATTAGTCAGCATTTTAACCTGGGACCAAGACTGAGCCATGGGAGGGAAGAGGGCACTGAAATGTATGGACAGGTTTGTAAATCTGCTCGCAGTGATTTTCTCTTTTAGAAGCAATTCTTAAAGCTGCTGAAAGGTTATATATATATATATATATATATATATATATATATATATATATATATATAATGTGTTGGATTTACATTGTTTAAACTAAAACTTTTCCATGATTTATATTATGGGTTAATATTGTTTTTTGTGTAGTTTTGGTTATTATTATTATTATTAATAAACTTGTAGTTGAAATTATCAGATAAAACTGTGTGCCATCTTCTGGCCAGTTTGTGTACTGCAGCATCTATAGGATATAACATCAATCAGCATTTACTTGAATATGGCTGGAGCTTCTTCTTTTGTTGCAGATTTTCCTGGAGTTATTTGAGCCAAAGCCATGAGTGGCTTCAACAGGAATGGGAAATATATAGGAATTTCTTATACTACTTCCTTCTGCTATATTCACATCGAGCTTAGCCAATACTGTCCCCTTTATGTGCTATGAATCTCTTTATGAGCATCGTCAATTCCACCGATACATAAACTTGAAGGTCAAATAGCTAGTACTAGGGTGTACTGTATTGTTGTACATCCATATAGACTCCCTTAATTCTCCTGCTTCTCGAGGGTCCATAGCAAATGCAGAGTTCTGTTCATGTGCTTGCAGACTGCATTCCCTTGAGGGTTATAAGTGGAAGACCTGGATTTCTTGATATGGTACAATCCACACATCTCATCAATCACTCTTCCACCAAAGCAGGCCCCCTGGTCCGAGTTGGGCACCCATAGGAAAGTATGAAGTACTTCCATATGGCCTGCACCACAGACTATCTGACCCTTAGTGTGGATCGCCACTGTGAACTTTGTGAAATAATCTGAGATGGTCCGGAGATACTTATACCCCTGGAGAGATACCTCCATGGTGAGTAAGGATGAACGACCCATTTAGGATTGAACCAGATTCGACATTAGTTTTCCAGCTTGAACTTCTGGGTTTAATCATCCTTGAAACACTATTATACTGTGTGGTCTCTCCTAAGAGTTATCCTCACCTTACCTCACCTCTCCTGGATAACCTTGTGGCATCTGCTGGTCCTCTGGCATCCTCTGCCAGCCTACAGTTGATGTCATGTGCCCTGGGGTCACCACTGAGGCCTGTCATTGGGCTTCAGTGGTCATATGTGGTGGCTGCCATCATGCTGCAGTGGCCACACTGGTGACATGACCTCAGCCAGAGACTAGAAGAGGACATGAGGGAACCGCCAGATGCCGCCGTGAGGATGCCAAGGTTGTAATTAGAGATGAGTGAGTGGTACTCGATCGAGTAGGTATTTGAAATACTCGTACTCGATCGAGTACCACTCGCTAGTCGAATGTAAAAGTTCGATGCAGAACCAGCATTGATTGGCCGAATGCTATACAGTCGGCCAATCAACGCTGGTTCTTCTCCTACCTTTAGAAACCTTCTCCGTGCAGCTTCCCCGCGACGTCTTCCGGCTCTGAAATCACTCTGCCAGGCATTGGGCCTGGGCAGAACTTGTAGTGCGGACATGCGCAGTCGGCTCTGCCCAGGCCCAATGCCTGGCAGAGTGAATTCAGAGCCGGAAGACGCCGCGGGGACACTGCACGGAGAAGACTTCTCGGAGAATCCAGCCCGACCCTCATTTGTGGACTTGGTAAGTATAATTTGATCGAACATTGCCTACCCCTGAAACGAGCATTCCCCCCCCCCCCCCATAGACTATAATAGGGTTCAATATTTGATTCGAGTAGTCAAATATTGAGGGGCTACTCGAAACGAATATCGAACATTTTACTGTTCGCTCATCTCTAGTTGTAATGTAATGGTGTAATGTTTACTCCCCTGAACCTGCACTTGTTATACTCTGAGGTCTGAAGAAAGTATATTAATAGAAATCCCCGTTCTTACTGGACAAGTTTGGCCTGAAACGAATCAAAGTGCCAAACCTCATGAATATTCATTGATACGATCTTGTGTTCAGCCATCTCTAACTACCAGAGGATTGAACAAACTTTCATCCCATGCTCAGGCCAGTTGCTCAGTATACTCGAGTGTAAGATTCTGATATCATTCAGGTAGATGAGAAGACATTTAGGGTCAGTTCCTGTAGTGACAAAAGCTGTTTTCTATGGGTCCTTCTTGGCTGAAGATACTTGACAATACTTGTTGTCTAAACCTAATGTAGGGAAGAACCAAGCCTTGCTGAGGGTGGCCATTGCTGAGTGGTACTTGATGTAATCCATACAAAATCATTAGGATCCTTCCTACATTGTTAGACTGGATCACCTGGGTATTATGTATCTGCCTCAGGAGAGTTTACCACTTCCTGATCGGTTGGGTGTCTTTGGTTTGTGTCTCTTCTGTGTCTGTTCAAATGTCCAAGTCACCCCGAAATCACCTTCATGTTGGGAGAAGATGCCAGTGTGCTACTCCGGGACTTGGGCAAGGTACCCCTGCTTTCACATGAACAATAGGTTCCCATCCAGCATATCTTCTCTCAGCAGATAGTCTCATCCAGCGCTCCAGCAGCCTCCTCTCACGCTCAGGCAGAGAGCAGGTCGTCTCCGTGCCTGCTCTCTGCCGGCGAACGGCGCTAAGCCCCGTCCCCTCCGTTCTGCCCCCTCCTCCTGGTGGGGGGGGGGGGGGGCGGCTTTCTGTAGTTCGCCTCAGGCGGCGAAAGGGGCAGGTTCGCCCCTGGTCTCATCTATCTTTACCCGGTTCACTGGAGGAGCTGCCTATGGAAGACTTCATATACCATGGGAGCTTTTATAGTATCTACAACCCCTTTACTGGATTCACTATAGTCACCAGTACCTGTCGAGGAATGGTTATTCTATGTTTAGGTTTAAGAACCTTACCAACATGCAATCTTCATGCACTGTGCACACAGTTCATGTAACTACCACCCCTTTTCTCTGCAGCAAGGGTTCCAGTATGATGGTTGTAATCTATAACCTCATGCCAGTGCTTAGAGGTCTTGTGTCCTGCCTGTATTTCTAGGTTGGTTGGATAGAACCTCCTTACAGTATTTATGGCCAACACTCCATCTAGTTCTTTCAGGACGTTCCTGCCTAATATCACAGTGACATTGGGGTCCGTTACATCCTCTACAACCACCATACCTGTCTTACTCAGGGTCTACCCTCAGACCTCTTTATTAGTACATATGACCTGGGTATTCCAGATGAGAAGATTGTTGATCCCTTTAAGTTCAGCCATGGCACATTTGTAGGCTTAGCTGATGAGACGTTGGCCCTTAAGGTGGGCAGAACCTTAGAATACGTATCAGAGAGGATCACCACAAGGATCTTTCCTGCTAGGTCTATCATTTCCACATTCAGACGGTTAGTAACAGTTCCTGCAATTTCCCCTCAAGTCCAGCATTCCTGGTCCTTAATATGAGACTTCCCACCAGAATGCAGTTTCTTGGTCAAAGTACAGCTCACTCCTTGACCATCTTCCCTATAATGTGTTCGAATGTTCTCCTGCATTTGACTAAGTGTAAAATAAATGCCTTTATAGAGGACCTTTCACCACTTCCAACAAGTTATGCTCTTTATATTAATTAATAGTTACTGCTGCACTGATTCTGGCACAGTTGGAATTTTTCTCTAGCCCCCACCATTCCTGATCAATCAATGCTGCTAGTTTTGGTGCCAAATATACTATTTAGATTCTGTACTGTCAGGAGGGCGGTGTGAGGCAGGATCAGACAAGGGGTGTGATTCTGAGCTGTGACACTAGCTGCCTGTGATTGGAGCTCTGAGTCACACCCCCTGCCTGACACTGCCCTCCTGACATTATAGAGCATAAATAGCACATTAGACACCAAAACTACCTGCACTTGTTACTCAGTGTCTATTAATAGACGCTAAGAACCTGAATTGGAGGAGACAGCTTAAGGACCTCTATAAGCTCTCCCTCTACCCTCAGATGATAGACCACTTTAAACAACCTGGCTGCCAAATTTTGCCACTCTTTCAAGCCTCTTAGCAAAATGCTAAAGTTGTCAAACTTTAGGATGTGGTTAATAAGCACTGCTACGGAGAATGATGGTCATGTTGCTCTGGCCTGGGAAGGCACTGCTCTTGTTGCTTCACTCAATGGCCTAATTAAAGTATTTGACTAGCGGCCCCTAATCCATACAACATACTTAGTAATATTGGTGGTTATGGGTGTCCCAACCACCATTATCAAGCATACAGTGAGTATCAGTGCCTGCCCTGTGGACTCTGGGAAGCAGCTGATCTGCGGGGGTCCTAACAGTTGGACTGTCACTAATCTATATCTTCCCATTGACCTCCACAGGCAGCAGGGATGAGTGCCGATCTCTGCTGACGGGTGTGTTGTATCTTTACAAAAAAACTCCCTATTACTATCATGATGCTTCCGGGTCCCCATCATCTCCAGCTGGTCACGATGTCCCTTGTCCTTAGGGCCCGATCATGGTTGCAAGGTGTGATCTTTAGGCCCGTGTTTTCATTCCATCTGTTAGGGAAACAGATTCGACAACCAGGTTAGATTAGCTTCAGCTCCAGGGGCCCATCTTCCATGAGGTGACCTGAGGTGGATGCTCCTTCTCCCCCCTAGTGTCACAGCTCAGAATCACACCCTTTGTCTGATCCTGCCTGACACCGCCCTCCTGACAGTACAGAGTCTAAATAGTATATTTGGCACCAAAACTAGTGGTAGGGGACTTGGGGTGTATACCTCAGGAGCCCCCTATCATTAATTTCAACTCCGTAACCATTATTTGCGGTAGTCTGATGTAAGAAACATGGAAAGATTGTGTGGCTGTAGGACTACACAGCATTTGTTTATAGTCGGTTGCCATATAGACACATAAATATGTATAGGAGCCATATGCGCAATATCAAAAATTTTTAATCGAGACCATTTGTTAATTTTCTGTTTTATATGTGTAGAAATTTTCTTTTAAAAAAAAATTGGGTGCAAAGACAAATCCTTTAACCACTACCGGACCGCCAATAGACTATATACATCCGGGAAGTGGTTGCCTTGTTCTGACAGGACGTGTCGGTACGTCCAATCAGAACAAAGCTATTACACGAGATCGTGCAAATGCTGAAGCTGGGAGCCGGCTGTAACTTCAGCCAGAGCTCCCAGAGAGATGGCAGGGAAGGTTTATTCCCATCCCTGCCTTCATGATGCGGCCGTCCTCTGACCCAGCGGTCACGTGATCCGCCGGGCTCAGAATCTTACAAGAGCTGCTGGGTCCTACAGGACGCAGATCAGCTCTGTATACAACATGCAGGAGGCTGTATTCCTCCTACAACTGGGGCTAAATGTACCAGCCCCAGTTGCAAGGGAAATCAGCCTCCCTAACAAAGAAAAAAAGTGTTCAGATGTCCCCAAAGGTCTCTTATGACCTTATGGGGACACAATCTGAAAAAAAATATTAAAAAATTAATAAAAAAAAGTTTTAAAAAATGTAAATAAAATAATCAAAAAAATAAGTAAAATAAGTAAAATAATGCACCAATAAAATGTCATTATTAAAGGTTATAGCCCCACACCCAATGACATCATATAAAATAAAAGTTACCGTAATGGAGAGGAAAAACTATTTTATACAGTTTTTCAGTGGCACTGTGTGTTATTAAATTAAAAAAAAAAAAAAAAAAAAAAAGGTGAAAACCAGACACAATTTCCCTCCTATTTTATTTATATTTTCCCGGATATGAAAAAAAAAATTAAAACATATTCAAAAATAAAAACATAAAAATAAAACCCTATGTGTCCCCGGAAAAAATGCAAAAATTAGTTGAATGAGGCGTATGAGAAAAATGTTACAGCCCTCTAAACCGCACATACAAAATAAACAGAAAATGTGTCTGGTCCTGGACCACAAATTGGTACTGAATTGATTAAATAAAATATTTTTGGTTTTGCAGTAATACAAACTGACCAGAAGATGGCACAAAAATTCTATGGTCAAAACAATAAAACTCAAAAATGTTTCACACGAGGCCCAACATCACCCAATGAGCCATGGGATTTACACATTTTCCCAGTTTATTTTCCAGGAGCCAAATGAGATTGATTTATCCTGAGTCTCGGACTTGGGAATCTGAATCTAGATCAGTATATATTCTAAAAAAAAAAAAAAAAAAAAAAAAAAAAAATCCCCTTAGGCTAAGGCCCCCTCCAAGCTTCCATTATACCTATAGGAAAACCGCCGGCATTTACGTAGATATAATTGACATATTGCGATTTCCATAACTGCACTGCAGAGTGTGCCCACTGCACATATTTATCCACAATGTGTGAAAGTGACTCACTGGAATCCCATCCATCTGGCAGTGACTGTAAAACTCTGCGCCGTTTCCGCTGTGGCGCTTACACCATGTGGGGCCCTGGCCTCAACATTGAATGTGCACTAAGCTGCATTGCTGAGTTTACATACGGTATAGCTTTTTTTTTTCTAAAGAACTGTATGCAGTTTATGGTTGCAGCAATGCCTCGCACGTCACTATGTATGTCAGGGCGGGTTCACACCAGTGCCCGATCTCCATTATGCAGGTTTCCATCTTCTGTCGGCAGAAGACGGAAACCAGCATTCATTGTCCGCCCGTGAGCGTCTTCAAATGAATGGGTTTGAAAACTAACTGCTGGTTTCCGTCTCCTGTCCAGTTTCTCGGGGAGGAAACGGAAACCTGCATAACGGACAGGTGAGATGCATAGTAACATGTGCTAGGCATTGCTGCAATCATAAACTGCATGGAGTTTGTCAATATAAAAGCTGTGTAAACCCAGCCTTAGGCTAAGGCCCCACATGGCGGAAACGCAGCTTTTTTTTGTTGCAGATTTTGTTGCTGTTTTTTGAGCCAAAGACAAGAATGGCTATAGGAGAAATGGGAGATATATATAAAGTACTTCTACTTCTACCTTCTACTCAATCCATTCCAGGCTTTGGCTCAAAAAATTGCAACAAAATCTGCAACAAAAAAAGCTGCGTTTCTGTATTATGGGGCCTTAGCCTTAAAGATTCACCTGTCACACTATATAGTCAAAAATTGCATAAACAACCCTCTTTTTTTTTATAACTCAGGTGTTTCAGCCTTAGGGTGCATGCAGACTACGTAACGCCGGGCGTGTATGAGAGCCGTACACGCCGGCATTACGGCAGACTGCCGAACACTTCCCATTCACTTCAATGGGAGCGCTCGTAAACGCCGCTGTTACGAGCGCTCCCATTGAAGTGAATGGGAAGTGTTCGGCAGTCTGCCGTAATGCCGGCGTGTACGGCTCTCATACACGCCCGGCGTTACGTAGTCTGAATGCACCCTTAGGGTACATTCACACTGAGTAAACACTAGCTTATTTTGTAAAGTAAAATTACACTTGTAAATTTTGCTATCCCATTGACTTCAATGACATTTTACAGGCGTATTTTTACAGGCGTATTTTTTACAGGCGTATTTTTACACTTGTAAAAAAATATCATTGAAGTCAATGGGATAGCAAAATTTACAAGTGTAATTTTACTCTACAAAATAAGCTAGCGTTTACTCAGTGTGAATGCACCCTTACCCATGACAAACAACTACATAAAGTACACCACCTTACAATGCCCATAGACAATCATTGGTAGTTGCTTGGGTCATACTGAAGAGCTCAGTGACTTTAACCTCTTTAGGACAAGGTATTTTTCTTAGTTTTTTCATAGTCCTTTTCCAAGGGCTGTAACAGCCATTGACTGGGCGCATGCAGGTCTATTTGTCCGTTATTTCTCCTACAGACCAGCAACCTATTGCCCGTCCTCTGTACAAATCAGGGTATTTACTGGCTAAGGCTGCTTTCACACAAAGTAACGCTCTGCTCATTCTGACATGTAAACACGTGTCAGAGTGAGCGCTGTAAAACAGAATCTTATTGACTTCAATGGGTGCCATCTTACGCGTGTTACACATTGAAATCAATGGGAGGCTTTTTAACCCATTGATTTCAATGTGTAGCACATGCAAGATGGCACCCATTGAAGTCAATGGGAGAATTTTTTAACTATTGCTTTCAATGTGATACACGCGTATTACATTGAAAGCAATAGGTAAAAAAGACTCCCATTGAGTTCAATGGGTAGCGCGCGTAAGACCGATGCCATTGAAGTCAATGGGATCTGTTTTACTGTGCTCACTCTGACATGTGTTTACGTGTCAGAATGAGCGGCGCATTGCTCCGTGGGAATGGAGCCTAAGAACATACTGGTGGTTTAGTGTTCCCTTTAAGAGACATCTGTCCATTATATTTGTCTTTACAATAAATTACATGTAATAACACTGAATATAAGCTTTTAGTTAAACTCTATTGAAGCTCGGAGTCTTCATGTGCAGTATATAGATACAGAGATAGTAAAACCTTTGTATGGCTTGTGGGCAGGAAATGAGATAATCCTGTTATTGTCACCGCCCAAAAAAATACCGTTCGGCAAATTCATGTACCTCTCTGAGGTTTCAATAAGATTTGTGTAGCGATATCATGAACGTGTAAAGGTATATAAGTAGGTTGTTCATTAACCTTTTAGCGTCCAGATACTTTTTTGCACATGTGCAGGTTTAACAGCTGTATCTTCTTTCTTTCTTTCTTGAGCGAAGAAACTTGTTTTTGGACTGTTTTTGTTATTATTGTGATAGAGTTGCTTTTAAAGCTTTCCTTTTTCTCAAATTTTCTTTTGTAGTTTATTTGGCAGTAAAGTACACAAATTCACTGAAAGGTGCAAGGTCACTAAATATGAAAACTAGATTCACAGAAAGTGAGGAATAAAATAGAACTTATTTGATACAATATAAAATGCCCCAAGCTAAAAATTACTGATTGTTACAGTCGTAGAAAATATAGAAGAGTGCACAGAATTATAGCCGGATTGTGAGGAAACTCAGGCCAATGCAAGTGCACTCACTGAATGCCATAAAATGCAGAAACAAACTCTCGCTAATAACTCTGAACACTAGACAAGAGTGTGAACAGGATTATAGACAGACCAGTGGCGTAACTAGGAATAGCGGGGCCCCGTGGCGAACTTTTGATATGCCCACCCCCCCCTTCCTGATCGACATCGAAGACCTCAACCGACCCCCCCCCCCCCCGCATTCCTGCGCACTCTATTATGCCCTACAGTGGCCCCAGTACACAGTATTATGCCCCATGGTGGCCCCTGCACACAGTATTATGCCCCATAGTGGTCCCAGTACACAGTATTATACCCCATAGTGGCCCCAGTATACAGTATTATGCCCCATAGTGGCCCCCGCACACAGTATTGTCCCCCATAGTGGTTCCTGCACACGGTATTATGCCCCATAATGAACAAGGATAAACAATAATAATAAGTATAATAATCGGAGACCCGGACATCACACAACTAGGCCCAAAGCCTGCCAGGAGTGTGGAAAGGTAAGTAACACCTTTATTATGTTCCTTTACCATTCCAGGGCCTCTGATCATTATACTCGGTGGTCTGAAAAGATCCCAGAGTATAATAATAGTGCTTGTGGGGCCTGCAGCGTCACTTACCGATCCCAGCCCCTGCCAGCATCAGAAAGTAGATAGGGCCCATTATTGGCTGTAGTAACTCCAGCCGATAACGGCCTATTAAGAAAAGAAAAAAATGCAGGGGTAGCGGCTGTCACCGGACCCCTAATGTCCCGGCCCTGTGGCAGCCACTTCCCCTGCTACTCCGGTAGTTACACCACTGAGACAGTGTCACCACTGGTCGGATCATACACTGGAGGTCACGTGGTACAAAAAGGTGCAGCTAAAGGGTAATCAGAAAAGTTGGGTCATAACCCAGAAGTCACGTGGTTCAGAATCGCAGCTCACGGAGAGGAGGTCTAGAAGGCAAGCAGGGTCATACATGGGAGGCCAAATAGCAGGTGCACACTAGGAGGCAGGAAAGGAGGTCAGGGAGAGACAGGATCGCAGGATGAGCTTATACCAGGAAGATCTGAATAACCAACGGTGAGTCGGAGGCAGAGTCAGACCTAAATAGCCTCCAGCTTGCCGCCTGACTTTTTGACCCCAGAAGTCCGTGTTTCGGTCCCAGGAGGAAACCGACAACCCCTACAGACTAATGCAGATGTTCCGGTCCTCCCCCTGAAGGACCTGGAAGCACCGGACCCGACGCAGCTAGTAGAGCGGAGCGGCAGCCTCTGTGCATCACAGTGGAGGCTCTGATCTGAGACCTGACATGGACTTTGGCTTGTCCGTTCCAAAACTTTCTCTGTTGAGTTGTGGTGGGAGTGGAGCCATAAACAACAACAACGATTTATCATCAGTTCCACCATTTTTATCAAGTGTTGGGTCATTTTTGCCTGTAACTGTCCATTGGACCCCCAGATTCCAGTCCAACACTCCATGCACCATTCTTGTACAGGGCCCTGTGTCCTCTTCTGGTTTTGCCATCTTCCAAATAATATTTCCTAAAATAATACTTGACATTCTTTGAACGCTGCTTAATCTGAATTTTGTGAAACTTGACGATTGCAAAATCGTGGATTCAAAGAGAGTCATCCATTTAATGAAGACATTCTCCTATCACCCTTACCATCTTAAATCTTTATCTGATGTGCATGCCCAGAATATCTAAAGACTATGGGGTGACTTCTCCTGACCTTCTCACCAGCTAAAAGCATAAACAGTCTATCTAATAAGCAAAGCAAGTTCTATTTTTTTTCTAAGACTCTTCATCTGAAGCCATAATGATGTCTGGCTTTGGAGAAACTAATTTTGCTTAATATGTCAACGCGATTAATCAGTAAAAAGAAAAAAAGGAAATAAAAAAACAGCAAATTGCCGGAGCGAAATGAAAATGTTTATTTTGCCAGTTGTTGGAATCTACATGCGAGAGCATAATTCAGATAGATCGGATCATTTTACCTTCTGCTATTTCGGATTTTTGGCATTAACTAGTAATAATTTTAATAGGAATGAATGTAGCAACTCGAAGCAGTTTAGAAGTAAATTGAGCTCATTGAAATCATCAGCAAGTTTCTTATTAAATGAATTTGATGTAATTGTGTTTGAATGTCACCGGAGCCGTGATATTTTCATACGCCGCGTCTTTTATGTCATCTAATCCCTGCTAATTCCCATATTAACTATGTCTGATATTAAAAGGATATGGATTACGATGGAAATGCCATCAGGGTAAGAAAACAGGACCGTAGAGTGCACGTTCTTAATATTGTTCTGTTAATAGTTAAATGGTATATATGTCAAATTCAGTCAATTTAACCATGAGCTGAAGCTCGGAAATAACTTGTAAGTAAAGCAAGTGGTTCTGGTATCAAAGATCAAGTCTGCTAGAGGAACAAAGGATTACCTTGTAGACCTAGATTCTTACACGAAATGGGCCCTAAAGACTAATTGAACACAAGGCAACCGAAGTTGGAGCTGACTTTGGGGTCAATCACTTGACGCTAAGGTCTACTTCTTACAAGATGATTCACCGATAACTTAGATCTTATTGATGATATGTCTTGTGTGTACCAACAAAGTTTATGATATATGCATGAAAGATGGGTCCAGGGAACCCCAGTCCAACTTTTGAGGGATGAAACATAAAGAAAATGACCGCACTCTCCTTCTCCATGAGCTCAGTAAATCATGGTTGGGATCGCTTACAAGGATTCAAAAGGATGAAGAGATTTTCAATATACACCCCTTATAATACATATACTGTAACGGTCTGGGTCTGGTTTGGAGTCTTAAGTTGTTACTACTTGGAAGATGACTTACTTGCAAGGCTAGTAATGTAGTCAGGAGGAAGCCATTGGTCGATGCACATGATGAGCGTCAGTGTTGAAGGAGGAGGCAAATACCGTAATGAGGAGCAAGCCAGTTGTCGATGCACGAGATGAGCATCAGTTTTTGCAGCAGAGCAGCTAGATTACAGCAGAGCACAATAATCTCACAAGGCAGGAAGTGCAAGGCGGGGTTTATATAGGAAGTTCAATCAGAGAACAGGGTGGAGCAAACCAGAGAGGCGGGAACTGAAACTAGAGGTACCGGGAACCAGAATCAGATCAGCACATGAGGCTGAATAGCTCAGTTGGAAGAGCTGCAGCCTACGACACTGAAGTCCCTGGGTTCAAGTCCTGTCATACGTGTTCCATATTGACGTCTGTCGGATTATGTTGTAAATTGGCGTGTAATGTATGCAGGGATGGATACAAAAGTGACAAATAGATTGGTGATTGAATGGATTGTACTAAAGCCTATAACATAGTTAAACAGGAAAAGTTCAGAACCAAATCAATAGCAAGTCTTCAGCTGCCTAGCCTGTGCAAGCAGAGTCTCCCTCTCTATCACACATTGCATAATGATGAAAGGGGCAACTTGATCTGGTGGCAACCATGTAAAATATTCACTCTGGCTTCCTTTGCCATTTGTTCTCTATGGCTACCAATATGGCTGTCTTTCTTTATACAGTTGGCTTTAGCCCCTTGCTGGAAATGGCTCTGTCTGAGGCAAGAGGAACTCAAGGAACTCCAAATAGGCCTACTTCAGGCCAAGTTCCTTTTCCATTTGGAAAAATGTTCCTCAGTTTTTTTTCCTTCATCAGGACCTGGAGGATATTTGCTCTCTTGTGGAATGGGGGTGATCTATCTACACTACCCAGATATGCACTGGCGATCAAAAGGGTAACAATGTGTTGAAATTTTGACTTTCAAGCTCCATATCTCACCACTCCAGCTTTGAACATGAGACTACCATCATTTTATAGACAATCATCTGGGCTATCTCAAATGTGACTTGCACCTATTTAGCATGCGTTTAGTTATACGGATTCTTGCCATGTAACTGCACTGTTACAGTTTTGCTCCTAAAAATGTAATTTTTTTTTTTTTTTTTTTAAATCCAACGTTGGCTTTCAATCAGATTCAAGAATGTCTTGACCGAAATCTGATCCCATGTCTCTTCTACACAGTCTCAATGTTGGTGCATACTGGTCGACTCGGGTCGAATTGGGTTTGAATATAACTTTTTCTTCAACTTTACGTACAAGTGTTCAATTGGGTTGAAGTCTGGGGACTAATCTATTACCTCTACTTCATTGTCATTGTTCACTAATCTTGATGTATGCTTCGGGTCGTTGTCCTGCTGGAACGCTATGTTGTCTTTTTCATACCCATAGTACTAAGTAACTCATCTTGTAGGATTCTCACATATAGCTCAGCATTGAGACAGCCAACTGTCCAACTCTCATAGTACTCATATGATGTGAAGTAGTGTCCAAAAGAAGTGGAAAAAAGTTGCAAAGTAAGAATATTTAAAAAAAAAAAAAAAAATAGAAGTCTTAATAGTTGGTGGAGGATTCTTAGAAGTGATGATCCGCCCCCGCAGAGCCCTGATCTCAACATCGTCCAGTCTGTCTGGAATGACATGAAGAGATCGATGGATTGGAGCAAGCCTGCATCCACCGAAGAGCTGTGCTTAGTTCAACAACCTCCTGCCAAGTTCCTTCCAAAATGTATTAAGAAGAATTGATGGAAGGTGATGGGATGGGATCGATAGGATTTAGATTTTTCTTTTCTTTGTTCACCTAATTTTGTTAAGTGTCAAAATAAACTATTACCGTATATACTCGAGTATAAGCCGAATTTTTCAGCCCAGTTTTTGTGCTGAAAAAGCCCCCCTCAGCTTATACTCGAGTCAGCAAAAAATAAAATAAAAAATATATTTATTTTTTTTTGTAGGAGGGGGGTCTATGACCAGCCACAATATTAATGTATAGAATCTCCCATTAAATAGTGCAAAAAAATTAAAAAGTTCTAAATCCCTCCTTTCCCTAGAATACATACAGAAGTAGAAAATGACTGTGAAACACAAACACGTTAGGTATCCTGTGTCTGACAGTGCCCGGTCTACTGAATATAGGGGATCTGCAGTGCTCCTGTTCCATCGGGAAGGGGTTAATAGGAGCACTGCAGATCCCCTATATTCAGCCAGACTGAATTCCAAGTGGGGGAAGAAAAAACAGTCCTCAAGCTCAGGGAAGGAGCAGACAGACAACAAAAACACCCCCTCCCCTTCCCCAGCACCTACTGCACCCAAAAACTCCGACCATTTTAATTTTTGAAATTTTCCAGTAGCTGCTGCATTTCCCCCGGGGGGCCTCGGCTTATATTCAGGTCGGCTTATACTCGAGTATATACGGTATCTCTCCTATTTTTGAGAACATTCTTACTTTGCAGCGTTTTTTCACACCTGCTTAAAATTTTTGCCCAAGACTGTAGCTGGACCGCACAATATTAAAATCTGTTCCTCTGTCTATCAGACAGGAAAGATCTATTGTTTAATTAAAAAAAGAGTTGTGTAATATTGTAATAGTCACGAATGTCCAATTTAAGACTTACAACTCAGTATTTCGCAGACTGCAAGCCAATGTATGTTTTACTCGGTAATTTATAAAACTTTCAAGCAATTTCAGGTTTTTTTCTTACACTCAGAAGATCTGCAATCCTGCAATAAATAAATCACGCTGTGTTCCATTCGAGCTGTCAGAGTAATGAAGAAATGATGAAAGATATAAATCAAAGCTTTTTGTTCTCTTTGCAAGTTAATATCTTTATTCAGGCCTTGTATTTATGAAGTACAATGTGCAGCTCTCTCACAGATCTTCCTGTGCTGGGACTCCTTAAACTGAGCACTTGATACCTTCTCTCAGTTCATTATCTCTTTTATCTCTTCTGTATCAGGTTGTAACTAGAAATACAGTCAGTTCTATGAAATACGAGGAAAGAAAACAATTTATGTTTCTGAATTAAAAGATCTCGTTTCATAAAGGTCAGAAATGGTTAAGACGGGAGCTGTAGATGAGAGAAATCTATCGGGAGAATATTGGCGTTTATGTGTTTTATGTTTAAGGAATATTTTGTCAATATTTTGACTTTAATGTACTAAGAATATATAACAGTAAACAATATAAATAATATAAATAGTTCTTAAAGGGAATGTCCATTGGGGGTCTAAAAGTCTTGGGACAATGTAAGAGCAATCCAGGAGATCCTGATGTTAGAGGCTCATTGAACTTAAAGGGGTTGTCCCATCACAAGGATCCTATCTATACTGCTTGTTAATGTGGATGTAAGACTTTTCCTAAATACATTGCTTCAGCAAAACTGCTTTGTTTGTCCACTATCTTAATTTATTCATTTCTCTGTTGACACATCCCTTGACTTATCTGGTCAAAAGTCAAGTGATGTATCTGCTGCTCTCAGGGGGGAGGGAGGAGGGGCTAAGTGCACGGGAGCGAGCCTGGAGGGGGGGGTAGTTTATAGTTTGGGGGGGGGGGGAAGGGGCCGCCAATACAGACCCAGCAGATAGAGATGCCGGGAGTGTAGATGCCGGCACAGGTGCCTGCAACATTGCTACGCTCCTGCCCTGTATGAAGCCAGCAGTGGCAGGAGCGATGCTGCTATTCCGGAGGGGAGGGGGGGTGGAGGAGCGGAGGAGCGGAAGAGCAGCATCGCTCCTGCCACTGCTGGCTTCATACAGGGCAGGAGCGTAGCGATGTTGCAGGCACCTGTGCTGGCGTCTACACTCCCCGGCATCCGCCTCTCTATTACAGTGGATGCCGGGTCTGTATTGCATTGTGAAGGCTGTACGTCCAATGCCCAGCTGCATCGGCAGCGCACACGCAGGGCCAGCGGCATAGAAGCGACGACTTCTCGCCGCTGGCTTTGCATATGTATCCCCGCCCACCAATGACACAACAAAGCCGGAAGAAAGAAGAATTTACAGCATCGAAGACTGGTGAGTATGTGGGAACACCCCTTTAATAGTAGCCATATAAATCCTTATTCAATGTGTTCCATCTGGTGGCCATCTGGTACCCTTGCTTTATATGCCAGGAAGTAAGCAGACTGGTCATCAATATTTAGATACCTACCATACCATTAAATTCAACACTAGCTGTATAAATACACATTGGGGAGCTACCCCACAATGCCACGTAAAGTGGTTGGCCCACAAGAGTCAAGCATTGCCTATCCTATCCAACCACTAAGACCTCCACCAATCACAAATATAGCGATCCAGGGTCTCCGGTGTTAACAGAGGAGTGATCAAGCAGGCACACTGTGAGGCTATGGAGAAAAAGGGAACTGAAAGGGTTACTGCCTGCGAGCTAGACTAGTAGACTCTGTAGGCAGAGGTAACCACACCATTATGGTAAGGCCTGGTTCACATCCACATTCGGTATTCCGTTCTGGGAGTACGCTTGGGGAACGGAAACCTGTACGCATTAAAAAGTGGTGAGCAATGAAACCACACGGACACCATAGGTTATAATGGGGTCTGCATTTTTTCCAGCAGGTGTCCGCACCAATCATGAGAAAAGTAGTTCTTTCATTACTTTTCTGTCCGCATGTTCAATGCGGAGACCGTGCGGAAAACACATGTACCCCATTATAGTCTATGGGGTCAGTGTGCTTTCATTGCTCACTGCTTTTTAATGCGTTCAGTATTCCCTTTGGACGGTCCCCAAATGGACTTCCCAAATACCGAACACAGATGTGAAGCTGGCCAAAGGGTTTTTTATTTTTATTTATTTTTATTAGATATTAAATAATATGATTATTTATTAAATAGATGTATTATTATTATTATTATTATTATTATTACTCTTTATTATTATTCTTAAAAATATCAAGATAAAATACATTATTTCTACAACCATTGTCCTCCTCCATATGTAGCCCTAGCCTAAAAGACAAGCTACATAGGATGGCAAAGCTCGCACAATCTATCTCTAAATACAATGCTAAGTACTGGGGTTATTCCAAATAGCGTGAATACATAAATGGTCCAGCAGTCAATTGGCTGAACTGTAGAATATCTTTAGGATCAATGCATCTGTTTTAGATACCCTGCACAAACAACTCACCATCTGTAACTATTCTATGCATGGAAATGTGCTCCAAAACACTGCCCATGCACAACACGAAGAGATATCTGCAATATTAGTACATTGATATTTCATTTCTGTTATGTGCACATAGTAAACAAAGAGAATCATCATATTCATGCAATAAATTCCCTTTCATTATGATAAATGTGACACCGGAGGACAAAGATGTATGATTTGCTATTATATCCATCCAAGAAGAGCAAAAAAAATGAAACATTTGAATTGCAACTAAAATTGTAAATTCATAGCAATGTATTTGCCAAGATGAAGTTATGGACACTTTACAAGCGAATGCATAATACATTTAATCATTTTGCCTAAAGTACAACAGCACATCCAGATTATCATACTCAGCTACACAAACAAGGCTCCTTTTAATGATACAAAGAAGAACTGTTAAGTAGGTGTGATAAAACCCAACAATCCTGCTTGTCTGCCATAAATTTACATAGAATAAGTGCCAACATTTGCATTATTTTAAATATCTCTGGCACAATGCGGAATAGTGGGGTCTTGGGGGAATCTAGAAAGTGAATGTATCTTTGTAAGATTAATAAGGAAGAACTTGATAATAAAAGATGCAAGAAACTTTGGAAAGTAATGTTAAAGTGAATGGCCACCTTTCATAACTAGTTTATTAAATATAGAAATGTGAACGTTTGTATCTTTGGATGTTTGCTACGCAATAACGCAAAAATGGCTGAACGGATTTGGATGAAATTTGGCACATAGATAGTTTTTAACCTTGATTTACACATAGCCTACTTTTTATCCTGGTAAATGATATGGCTTCACGACTGTTATGAATTTATGTTCATGTACTATATTAAACTGCTCTTGCTAGCAGCAGTATTTCAGCTATTTAGAGTTTGCTGATAAAGCCAGGATTGGCTGCTTTTCCTTCAATCTGAGGTCCATCTCATCCCATGGTGCAGGTGGTTATTCCATTAATAACCAGCGGAACCATAAGTGTAGTTTTGGACTATAATACAGGGTATATTATATCTACTGTTGTTAATAGGTGGATAAAATATAGTCCTATGAAGACAACCTGTGTTCAGCATGAAGCTGATAATCAAAATTCTCTTACCCACTTTTTTGAACAAATTGGTTCGTAAAGAGATGAGTTTGTTAAAAAAGTTAAAAAAATCTCAAGTTCAGTCAACCCAATCTCCTATGCATCTTTTGATCTCCTGGTAATATTGGAGCAAGACTGAGACCTGCTATTGGGGTGCATTGATGTTCCCCATGGGACCATTGAAGCCCAATAACAGGTCTCACTATTTCTCCAAGGATGTTGATGTTACCCAAGAGTTTAGAAGAGGCTGGATATGCCCAGAAGTAACACCAGATTCCGTGAGGATGCCTAATAAAGTTGGTGGAAGGTGAGTATGACTGTTTCAGTATCTCCCCTGAACCTCTGGGGTCTGAAGCGACCTCAGAGTATATTAATAGCATTTTTGGTTCGGACCACTGTGGTCTGAAATGAAACTGGCAGGCAAACCTTGCAAATATTTGTAAAACAATTCTCACATGGTTCTTCCATGTATATTTTCATCGTGTCATTACACAGACTGAAATGCCAGAATGTTCTGTGCCCACTAGAGAACAAATTGTCTTTCTGTTCTTTCTCACATAAGTATCACCTCTATGTTGAGAAGTATGAAGACTACAGAGACAGGTTTCCTTCATACTAGGGGCCCCATAGCACTAGTGATCAGTGGTACATCTATGGTGAGTGCACCACTGCAAGTAGCCTTGGCTATTACAGCTCAAAAAATTAGACGACTATTGATCTGTGTTATACATGGATGTCTCAAGTATCCCAAATGAGGTCTGTGTCTTGGCTTATAGAAAAGGGGTCCTCAGCAGATGATTCATCAATATGGCAGCTAATGGGGTATATGAGTCCTTTAAAGAGTAACTGTTACTTTGGGTGATGTATAAGCTGTGTGTGCACTTGCGGAGTAACACTATTTCTGACCATTATTTGGTTCATATCCTGCATTTTCTTCTCTTAACTTTCTGTATTTTCTATCTATAATTGTCAGTTTTCCCTGAACTTATCTGCATAAAAGCGTCTGGCTACTATGATGTCTCCCATACACAAAATACATAGAGTAAAATAAATATTGCATTCTTATCTCACATCCAGAAGCAGCAGCATGGAGGTCATTATATAGCAGTATTGGGCAGTACTACTGTAAATCCAGCACTGTGAGTCAGTATCTGCTTCTCTGGGTACCTGGGCTTCTTTCACTCTTGCTACCTGCTCCCTCCAGATTTTACCAATTAGTTGATAGGGAATGATCAGTACAGAAATAACTGCTCCACTGATTCTAATACAGCTGGATTTTTTTCTTTAGCCCCCACCATTCCTGAGCAATTGCTTCTGTTATTTTCAGTTCCCAATATTCTAATTCACCTCTTTACTATCAGGTGGGTGGGTCTTGGCTGGAACAGATAGTCTGAGACCACCTGCGTGATAGTAAAGAGGTGAATTAGCATAGGGGGTGCTGAAAATAACAGCAGCAATTACTCAGGAATGGTGGGGAGTAAAGAAAAAATTCCAACTGCGACAAAATCAATGTAGCGGCACCTATTCATGGATGCAAAAAATTGTTGGTGGAGGTGGTGGGAGGTCCCCTTTAAGGATGTAACATTTACAACACTGGATAATTGTAATATATTATAAATCAGTATTTCGAAGGAGAAATGGTCAATTGGAACGTATTGTAATGTCTGAACATCTGAGCTATGTATTTGATGGCATGCATTTGGCATCAAACGTTGGCTAGTGATTAGCTTAGAAACTCATTTGCATGTTAATTTACTACACACTATACTAAACTAGCACTATGCTAAACTATATACTGTATTCTGTTAGCATACATGAAATAATATACATCTATATCATCAGGCAGATGCATAGAAGCATTCATGTATTTATTCCAGCAGGCTTCAATGAATGCATTGCTTTAAATCTCACATTTCATTCCCCCCCCCAAACTTAAGGCAAAATCCAGTTAAAAGTTGTGATGAGTTTTGGTACATTTAGATGATTCCCTGTGGAGCCGTGTACAATGTGCAGTTACAGACGGGAGATATTGTAAAGCTTTAGGCAACATTACAATTATGTTAAATAGAAAGTTCACATTTCTGGTTTTGATATATTTTCTGTAATTGCCTTTTCAGAAAAAATTTTTAATACATACATTACCAAAACAAATATACAGCCTATACGGAAGAGATTAGACGACGCCACGGGAATCTAGTAGCATCATATTTTATATTCATGTAGATACGGAATAGCAGCCACGCTAGAGAACATGATTGGAAAATGTCTTTGATGTAAAAATTACGTAAGGCGACAAATACGGTAGTCGCCATGTCATGCGGCACCTCTGCAGGCCGCACAGTATAATAGATGGAGGCCCAAAAAACATTTATACTCACCTGCCTTCAATTCTTTTGGGTCTGGTGGCCGCATCCAGCACTTGATCTCCTTGATCTTGATCTCCTCAGTGACTTCATGAACTAGCAGCAATTTTGTAAGAGACAATCCAATGGTGTCCCAAGCTTCATTTGTGTGCTGTTAAAGTTGAATGTATTTCTGTGATTCTGGTCCTTTAAAGGGGCTCTATCAGCAAAATTTTGCTGTATGAGCCCCACATATGCGTGAATAGCCTTTAAAAAGGCTATTCAGACACTGCTAATCTTATTTTAAACCCCCCCCCCCGTTTTAAAATAAAACTATAAAAACATAAATGTAAATCATACCTGAACGTGCACCCTGGGTGGTGATGCACGATCTGACGTCATCTTCTGGCACGCCTAACTCTTCTTTATTCTTTTTTCGGCGATGCCCACCGGTCCTCCGCTTCATCTTCTTCGGATCAAATCCGATTGGTTGAAATCCGGCGCGTGCGCCGTAGCGCTCCCTCCGGAGCTACTGCGCACACTCCGGAGCCATTTTTCCCAATGGCAGTGCCATCGGAGTGTGCGCAGTAGCTCAGGAGGGAGTGCTACTGCGCACGCGCTGGATTTCAACCAATCGGATTTGAACTGCCAGAAGAGGATGAAGATGAAGCCGAGGAAGAGCCAGGACCGAAGGTCGTCACCAAAAAAAGAAGAAAGAAGAGTTAGGCGTGCCAGAAGATGACGTCGGATCGTGCATCACCGCCCAGGGTGCACGTTCAGGTATGATTTACCTATATGTTTTTATAGTTTTATTTCAAAACTGGAGCAGGGTTTAAAATTAGATTAGCAGTGCCTGAATAGTCTTTTTAAAGGCTATTCACGCATATGTGGGGCTCATACAGCAAAATTTTACTGATAGAGCCCCTTTAAAACAGCAGCCATTGTAGATGAGCCGCGATGCCGGAGTGACAAGCCCCTATGATGTCAGCTGCCTGTTCCTGCAGATGGAGTGTGGAGAGAGAGGCAGATAGTGATGAGACAGGGAGCTGCAGCCATATTGGCAGAGGTAAAAGTTTCGGTGCTGCCTACCGCCCAACTTTCAAAAGACAGAAAGAGGGACAATATATGCTCCATCCACATCTAAATTGACTCCACCCATTTCAACCCATTTCTCCTTGTGCTCTCCACACAATAAGCCTATGTCAGGATTTGAACCTGTGACCTGCCGTCTTGCCTGGTGTTGCCTTGCTTCCTGAGCTATCCAGCTTGTTGAATATCTGTCTGTTGGACATTTGTGTGGAATCTGCTCCTGAGGCTCATCAGCTGTTTCTAATGATTGGAACCCGCCCTGTATTACCCTGATTGGGTTGCCTATATATAGGTGACTCTGACACTTCCTGTTGTGTTGGTATTGTGTTCTGTTTATTCTGGATACAGCCTGAACACCTAGGAGGCCGCCTTACTGGAGATCGTCTTCATTTCCTTGGAGCTCCACCTGCTGGCTGCAAGCTCACCGTAGCTCTTATACAGCTCCTGAACTTCTACCTGGTCTTTTCTCATCTGCTCTTGGACTATTATTAACTGTGTAATGGCCATCCAGTAGACATGGGTCCTTTGTGAGGTCATCGCTCCAGCCTGTCAGCCGAGGAGTGCCATTGTGACACGAGTAGTGGGGCGGAGTCTGACCGCGCACGGTGTAGGATGCAAGCCTGCTGAGCTCCTCACACGCAGCCCTTTTTCGGACTCCCTGATAGCTGATACGGCTACTACCATGGGCAAAAATGGTAAAGAACGGGGCCCGGATCCCCCGGGACCCCAAATCAGTCGAAACATTTGGGAGATTTGCACAAATCAGCGAGGAAGAAGGTCGGGTACTCACCTGCTAGGCCTTCCAAGATGGCGCCGGGCACACGCAGAGGATATGAGTCGGAAGAGGATTCGGAGGCAGAGAGTGTGGCGCTCACAGACCAGTCTCAGCAGCAAGAGACCGGACAAGCCACTGTGTCTATGGCGATGCTACAGAAAGCCTTGACTAAGGCTCTTCACCCGGTTATGTCGGAGCTGGCGGCAATCAGGTCAGATTTACAGCATATGGGGCAGCGGGTGACTCAATTGGAAAACGGGGCCATGGCTCTTACTAACCATGCTACATCTGTCGCTGCTAGGATGGCCGTGTATAAGGAATATATAGACAGATCATTGGTGCTTGTGGAAGACCAAGAAAACAGAGGGAGGAGGAAAAACTTGAGATTAAAGGGGATACCAGAACAAGATAATAATGAAAACCTAAATGACACGGCATTGGCTATTTTTGCTGAACTTTTAGGCCCTGACAGGGCTAAGGACATTAAGATTGAGAGGATTCATAGAGCACTCCGGCCTAAACCCCAACAGGGGGAGCCTCCACGTGATGTAATTTGCGGCCTACTGATGTATCCGGATGTGGCGGACATTTTAACTGCTGCAAGGAATAAGCCTGTTATAACTTATGCAGAGTCTGAAGTGTCTATTTTTCAGGACATTGCCCCTTCTATTCTGGCTAAACGTAGACTGCTTAAACCATTGCTGGACATCCTCAGAGCAAAAGATATAAAATACGCATGGCTGTACCCCTTCGGTCTGGCTGTTCATTACAAAGGGAGGAGGATTACGGTACACTCCCCATCAGACCTACCCTCTCTCTGGGCTCAACTCCGCATAGAGCCGTTGGACATTCCTTCCTGGCTACCAACACCCCCACTTCCAGATTGGCCGGACTTGCCAGATTGCGACCAGTGGTCTGAGGGGCGCTGCGCCAAGTCACCAAAAATTAAAAAGTTCCTGGCACGTTCGAGGCAAGGAGTCCCGTGAAAGGTTTCTTATTGTTTTTGCCCAAGATTACACGGTTTATATGTGCCTCAGCGCTATACTAACTTGATTGTATTTCCTAGTTTATGGATGTACACTGCAGTGTATAGTTATTTACAGGTGTTATAGATTTATACACTTCTGTACTTTCTTTTTTTTTTCAGCAGTTGTATGTTTTACTTAGTAGCCGTATCTTTTATGCTACTTTCTCCAGCGGTTTGTATCCAGGGAGACTGATAGGGCTGGAATTCCGATCAGACCTATCTCCAAATTGTTCCGTCCCTATCATCTTCTTGTTAGCAACATTATTCCTCTTATAATTGTGTTTATTTTACATTGGATAACACTCGGATATAGGTGCACTTCGTTTGGGCATCTAGGTCCCTAGTGTTTTTCAGAGATTCTTTTCCATTGACCCACCTTCCTTCCCCCCCCCCTCTCTCCATTCTTAACCGTATATTTCATTTCCTATACCCTATCCCCCCCCTTCCTCTTTACGGTACTAGAGACGGTGTTACGTTTTATTGAGTAGTGAAGTCCTTGCTTTGGTCTGCATCTGTAGTTATGGCGTCGCTCTCAATCACTTCTCTAAATGTGAACGGTTTTAACTCTCCACAGAAGAGACATGGGATTCTGCGGTTAGTCCAAAAATTGAAGGCGGAAGTGATAATGCTACAGGAGACTCATTTTAAAGCCACTAATTTGCCCAATTTTCCAAAAAAATATTTCGACCAATGGTTCTTTAGTTCACACCCTACGTCTGCGTCCAAAGGGGTGGCGATTGCGTTCCACCGCTCTGTCCCCTTCGCTTGTAAACAGTCACAGATGGACGCAGAGGGTAGATACTTATTTGTTAAGGGGACCTTGGCTACCAGACCCCTCACCTTCGCTTGCCTGTATGCGCCTAACCAAGGCCAGGTGAGCTGGATCAAACAGACGCTTATTGATCTCCAACAATTTGCAGAAGGAGAAATAGTGATGGGAGGAGACTTAAATGTCACCTTAAACCCCCTATTAGATACTTCAACCGGGAAATCAGCAGTCTCACAAGTAGCTTTAGCTTCTCTTCTTAAAACCTTCCATGATTGTCATCTGATTGACACTTGGAGATCTTTGCACCCAAATGTCAAGGACTTCACGCATTTTTCTCCTAAATATAACTCGCATCAGCGTTTGGATTATGTGTTTTGCTCTAAATCTCTTCTTACCAATCTTACTGGTTCAGATATAGGCTATGCGACCCTTTCAGATCACGGTCCAGTCTCAATCTCCGTTGTGATACCTGAAATTACGCCAACTGAATGGAACTGGACGCTAAATGAGACGCTTTTGAGTGACGCAGTGTTTTTCGATGAGCTTAGACTTAGGCTTGGGGAGTTCTTCCGTATTAACCAATCTAATGAAGTATCCACGGGCTCTATCTGGGAGGCTCATAAGGCCTATGTCAGAGGTCTATTGATAGCGAGAGGCTCACTGCTTAAGAAGAAAAAGCAGCTTGAAATAGACTCCCTTTTAGCTCAGATCTCTAACTTAGAACGGGCTCATAAACGGACACAGTTAGCCTCTATACAAAAGGATCTAGTGGCGCTTAGGGAGAGATTGCAGCGCATTTTTCAGAAACAACTAGCTAAGAATCAACTTTATCACAAACTTCGTGTGTACTCACATGGAGATAAAGGGGGCAAAACTATGTCGACCCTAGTGAAGAAAGCGAAGGCAAAATCATTTATTTCTTCGATTAAAGATGCCTCAGGGATCACACATTGTAATACACCTGAAATTGCTAGAATCTTTAGAGATTATTACGAAAAACTTTATAATATTGAGAAGGCAGACGCACCTGAAGAGAGGGATAGACAGACACTCCTCTTTCTACAAAAATTGCAACTCCCGACTGTCCCCTCGGAGGATGTAGAGAAATTGCTTGCCCCTGTTACTGTCCCAGAATTGCAAAATGTTTTACAAAGTTTTCCATTAGGGAAAAGCCCGGGGCCGGACGGTCTGACGGCCATGTATTATAAGAAGTTGCAAGATGTTCTTCTTCCCCAACTGGCTGCACTGTGCAATGCCCTGATCTCTGGCGAAAAACTTCCTAAACAGTCTCAAGAGGCCTTTATAACCTTGATAGCTAAGGAAGGCAAAGATCATACGCAGTGCGGAAATTACCGCCCCATTTCCCTCCTGAATCAGGATATTAAGATTTGGGCTAAACTGCTCGCAAATAGATTGAAAGCCATTGTCCCCAAACTCATCCACGAAGAACAAGCAGGTTTTGTCAAAGGAAGGGAGGGCAAAGACAATGCACATAAGTTGTTGCATGCCATAGCGCTGGCTAAATCCTCAGGCAAGTCATTGGTCCTTCTCGGTGTTGACGCCGAGAAGGCCTTTGATAGAGTCAATTGGTCCTTCATGGCAGCCACCCTTAAATCTTTTGGCTTTCCGCCTGTCTTTGTCCAGATGGTCTTTTCGCTTTACACAGAACCACATGCCAGGCTACGGGTTAATGGGACTCTCTCTACTCCTTTCTATATACAAAACGGTACCCGCCAAGGGTGTCCGTTATCGCCCACGTTATTTATTCTTACCCTCGAAACGTTATTACAGGCTGTTAGACTACATCCCGAGATTGTAGGCTTTCGTGTGGGTTCCCGGGCATTGCACAGTGTAGCCTTTGCCGATGACGTTTTGTTTCTGGTCACGGATCCAGCCAAGGAGCTCCCCATACTTACTAAATTGATGGAACAGTATGGGAAGTTATCGAACTACAAACCGAATGTTTCTAAGTCTGAGGTGCTTGTGATCTCTCTTCCGAGCAAAACTAGAAGGGAATTAGAGGCTTCGTCCCCTTACGTCTGGAAAAGAGATCATATCACTTATCTAGGAGTGAAGTTAACCAGCAATCTTCTCAATTTATATAAGGAAAATTTTCTCCCTCTTTTACATGACTTAAAATCCTCTTTGCAAAAAATGGACATCCCTTACTTGTCATGGTTTGGCAGACGTAATTTGTTACAGATGTATATTTTGCCAAAGTTATTGTATAAACTCCAAATGTTGCCGATCGATCTCCCTAACACATACTTGGGCTCACTCAGGTCACTTTTTCTCCGGTTCCTCTGGAGAGGAAAGCCAGCGAGACTGGCTTATGACAAATTGATTTGTAGGAAAAGTGCAGGTGGTATCCAATTTCCTGATGTAACACTGTACTATGAGGCGAACTTATTGTCGAGATGGCTCTCTTTAGCTTCCCCAAGACAAAATTCTATAGTTAGAGAGATGGCAGACTTACAGCATGGACAAAATCTCATTTCTCACCTCTGGACCCCAGAGACTCGACATCTTAGAAACCCGACTTGGGATTGTATTTTGAAAGGCCCTTGTAGGATTTGGTTGAAGTGGAGAGATAAATTAGCCCCTCCTCCCTCTAGATTATGTCCCGCTCAGCTTGCACCAAAACTATTAAAGAACCCCATAGATGGTTACGGTGGCTTCTGGTCGCAACTGAGGCATTTAACTTTGTCAGAACTGTACACTATGGATTTTGAACCCCTCCCATTAGAGCAACTTCAGGAAAGAATGCCTCTCTCTAACATAACCCCTCTTCATTACGATCATTTTCGCTGGTGCCTGAAATCGATCCCCATACGAAGAGCCTTCTTTAGACCTCTTACTAAATTGGAACAAATACTTTCGCTACCCTCCAATAAAAGATGGAATCTGGCTCAGTGCAAACAAATTTTACTTGATGTTGCTCAGGTAGAGACCCCGAAGTTTGTTAGAGATTGGGAAAAAGATCTTGAGATTCAATTCACGGAGGAGGAGGTGTCTCATATTTTGAAGCACTCCCATGGGTTTTCTAAGTGCGTCAAGCTACAGGAACTACACTTCAAAGTTCTCTCTAGGTGGTACAGAACCCCAATATGGCTACATGATCGTGGGCTCTCTGACACGGATTTATGCTGGAGATGTAAAACTGAGAAAGGCTCCATGTTACACATCTGGTGGAGCTGTCCAATCATTAGGGATTATTGGGATCAGATCCAATCGGCTATTCAGAGGGTTACAGGCTCTCCTATTGATCTAACTCCAGCAATTGTTTTATTATCCACCCCCTCAAACGATTTCAGGCACCACCGGAGGAATCTCCAGACACATCTGATCGAACTGGCCAAGTCTTTGATACCCTATTATTGGTTAAATCCATCTGCCCCTCCGATCTCACACTGGAATGAGAAGGTCTCACAAGTTGCTCGTTTCGAGGAACTTTTAAGTTGGTCCACAGGTACACATGAGAGTTTCCTGAAAACCTGGAAACCGTGGTTCTTGGACCAAAATACGTCTATACACACAGATTGATATTTGTAACTTCCTAGTACTCGTTCTGTAGAGCCAGCCTATGAATATCTACACCTATGATTGTACTCTTCTACTGTCTGACTGGATGGGAATACCGTCTCCCTGCCTCTTCCCTTTCTTTCCGCTTTCCCTGATTTCCTCATCCTACCCACTCCAACGTACTTGTTCCCCCTCTCTCCCCCCTTCCTATTTACCTTTTTTTTTTTTTTTGGTGGTTTAATCCCACTTACTCTTAAAATGTAATAATTTTATATGTCATTGGACAGTTTATTTCCTTTTATTGCCATATTCGGCATAATGTGACACTGGGGCCGCCTGGACGATAGGCCCCTATTTACCTGTTGTCTTTGTCATCAAGATGTTATTTGTAATTGCTCTTTTCAATTTTTCAATTGTTTGGATGTATGATTATAACGGATGCTCTTTTCACCTTTGTACTTTTAATGTTTCAAACTTTTCAATAAAATGAGAATTTAAAACAAAAAACAAAACAAACGAGTAGTATTCCGCTTATTCTAAAGCCTAAGGAACTGTACAGTATTGGCCAGTTGTTGCTGACATCCTTCATAGTGTGCTATGGTCCAAGTAAGTGTTTGGGATCCACATTGCTCCTTTGCAGTGAAAGTTTTTCCATGGTGGGGTGGAAGTTTCCTAAAAATGTCAGTAAGGTACAGATGACCCATAAATCCAGGCCATATATTCAGGAGGTGAATACAGGCAGCAGGTATGGAGGTTTTCCAAGCAATGATGTAAAGTTAATAAACAAAAGTGTTATCTTTTGCCCCTTCCTAACCGACCTCTCCCCACTGTTTCTCTGGTTAGGAGCTCATCCTCTCTGCCAGTCTTTAGCTTTGATGATCACTGACATGATTGATGGAAACCCAGAGTCAGGGACCAAATAAACAGAGAGGACCTGGGACCCACTATTGGTATGATAGGGGGAGCCAGGAGAGGGGATAGCATTCCTGGCTGTCAAAAAAAGTGCTTGACTTTTCCTAGAAAACCCCTTTAAGGATGACACTGTCTGGGACATATGGCATTCAGTCCAAAAGGTGTATAAAGGTATAATAAGTAAATTATTTAACATGAATAAACAAGTGACCTCTAAAATCCACTAATAAATGTCATCCTAGTGAACTCCAAACCCACTGTGTCCCTTCATATAACAGATGATAAAGCTCTGTCTGCCCGATGCCACCATTAGGGGGAGCTCAGCACATAGGATGTCATCCAGCTAATATAGAAGTCAATAGTAGCTGTAAGAATCATTGGTGTTGAGGTCTGACATAGTATCATCAATGAGAAACTACTGTCTCCTGTCAAATAATGAGCTGGTCAACAACACACACACACACACACACACACACACACTATTCCTCATCCACTAATAATGAAGCTTCATACAGTGATGTCTATGGAAAAAAATATAAATGGTTTTAATGCAGAATCAGTACTGTAACTTAAGGGGTTAAATCTTCAGTTGTTTATGTCACCGTGGTAACCACCACTAACCAATAGGATTGTAGGATGTAATTTGAATTAGACAGTTGGTGTCGGTCAGTTGCTCCTCAGCGATGCAGGAGATGGATGTCTACACGATCGGCTCTGCTCAGCATAGTGGTGAAGACTGGTAAGAGCCCGGGGTCTGAGCCTAATACTGACAGGACATAGCACAGATAACAGCTAGGGGGCGACTGTTAGTAAATATCCAGTATTAGTCTCCGGTCACATGACCTTCTCTCTGCTATTCTGCTGTTATTAATAGAGATGAGCGAACACTAAAATGTTCGAGGTTCGAAATTCGATTCGAACAGCCGCTCACTGTTCGAGTGTTCGAATGGGTTTCGAACCCCATTATAGTCTATGGGGAACATAAACTCGTTAAGGGGGAAACCCAAATTCGTGTCTGGAGGGTCACCAAGTCCACTATGACACCCCAGGAAATGATACCAACACCCTGGAATGACACTGGGACAGCAGGGGAAGCATGTCTGGGGGCATAAAAGTCACTTTATTTCATGGAAATCCCTGTCAGTTTGCGATTTTCGCAAGCTAACTTTTCCCCATAGAAATGCATTGGCCAGTGCTGATTGGCCAGAGTACGGAACTCGACCAATCAGCGCTGGCTCTGCTGGAGGAGGCGGAGTCTAAGATCGCTCCACACCAGTCTCCATTCAGGTCCGACCTTAGACTCCGCCTCCTCCGGCAGAGCCAGCGCTGATTGGCCGAAGGCTGGCCAATGCATTCCTATGCGAATGCAGACTTAGCAGTGCTGAGTCAGTTTTGCTCAACTACACATCTGATGCACACTCGGCACTGCTACATCAGATGTAGCAATCTGATGTAGCAGAGCCGAGGGTGCACTAGAACCCCTGTGCAAACTCAGTTCACGCTAATAGAATGCATTGGCCAGCGCTGATTGGCCAATGCATTCTATTAGCCCGATGAAGTAGAGCTGAATGTGTGTGCTAAGCACACACATTCAGCACTGCTTCATCAAGCCAATACAATGCATTAGCCAGTGCTGATTGGCCAGAGTACGGAATTCGGCCAATCAGCGCTGGCTCTGCTGGAGGAGGCGGAGTCTAAGGTCGGACCTGAATGGAGACTGGTGTGGAGCGATCTTAGACTCCGCCTCCTCCAGCAGAGCCAGCGCTGATTGGCCGAATTCCGTACTCTGGCCAATCAGCACTGGCTAATGCATTGTATTGGCGTGATGAAGCAGTGCTGAATGTGTGTGCTTAGCACACACATTCAGCTCTACTTCATCGGGCTAATAGAATGCATTGGCCAGCGCTGATTGGCCGAATTCCGTACTCTGGCCAATCAGTGCTGGCCAATGCATTCTATTAGCTTGATGAAGCAGAGTGTGCACAAGGGTTCAAGCGCACCCTCGGCTCTGATGTAGCAGAGCCGAGGCTGCACAAGGGTTCAAGCGCACCCTCGGCTCTGATGTAGGAGAGCCGAGGGTGCACTTGAACCCTTGTGCAGCCTCGGCTCTGCTACATCAGAGCCGAGGGTGCGCTTGAACCCTTGTGCACACTCTGCTTCATCAAGCTAATAGAATGCATTGGCCAGCGCTGATTGGCCAATGTATTCTATTAGCCTGATGAAGTAGAGCTGAATGTGTGTGCTAAGCACACACATTCAGCTCTACTTCATCGGGCTAATAGAATGCATTGGCCAGCGCTGATTGGCCAGAGTACGGAACTCGACCAATCAGCGCTGGCTCTGCTGGAGGAGGCGGAGTCTAAGATCGCTCCACACCAGTCTCCATTCAGGTCCGACCTTAGACTCCGCCTCCTCCAGCAGAGCCAGCGCTGATTGGCCGAATTCCGTACTCTGGCCAATCAGCACTGGCTAATGCATTGTATTGGCGTGATGAAGCAGTGCTGAATGTGTGTGCTTAGCACACACATTCAGCTCTACTTCATCGGGCTAATAGAATGCATTGGCCAATCAGCGCTGGCCAATGCATTCTATTAGCGTGAACTGAGTTTGCACAGGGGTTCTAGTGCACCCTCGGCTCTGCTACATCAGATTGCTACATCTGATGTAGCAGTGCCGAGTGTGCATCAGATGTGTAGTTGAGCAAAACTGACTCAGCACTGCTAAGTCTCTGCATTCGCATAGGAATGCATTGGCCAGCCTTCGGCCAATCAGCGCTGGCTCTGCCGGAGGAGGCGGAGTCTAAGGTCGGACCTGAATGGAGACTGGTGTGGAGCGATCTTAGACTCCGCCTCCTCCAGCAGAGCCAGCGCTGATTGGTCGAGTTCCGTACTCTGGCCAATCAGCGCTGGCCAATGCATTCTATTAGCCCGATGAAGTAGAGCTGAATGTGTGTGCTTAGCACACACATTCAGCTCTACTTCATCAGGCTAATAGAATACATTGGCCAATCAGCGCTGGCCAATGCATTCTATTAGCTTGATGAAGCAGAGTGTGCACAAGGGTTCAAGCGCACCCTCGGCTCTGATGTAGCAGAGCTGAGGGTGCACAAGGGTTCAAGTGCACCCTCGGCTCTCCTACATCAGAGCCGAGGGTGCGCTTGAACCCTTGTGCAGCCTCGGCTCTGCTACATCAGAGCCGAGGGTGCGCTTGAACCCTTGTGCACACTCTGCTTCATCAAGCTAATAGAATGCATTGGCCAGCACTGATTGGCCAGAGTACGGAATTCGGCCAATCAGCGCTGGCCAATGCATCCCTATGGGAAAAAGTTTATCTCACAAAAATCACAATTACACACCCGATAGAGCCCCAAAAAGTTATTTTTAATAACATTCCCCCCTAAATAAAGGTTATCCCTAGCTATCCCTGCCTGTACAGCTATCCCTGTCTCATAGTCACAAAGTTCACATTCTCATATGACCCGGATTTGAAATCCACTATTCGTCTAAAATGGAGGTCACCTGATTTCGGCAGCCAATGACTTTTTCCAATTTTTTTCAATGCCCCCAGTGTCGTAGTTCCTGTCCCACCTCCCCTGCGCTGTTATTGGTGCAAAAAAGGCGCCAGGGAAGGTGGGAGGGGAATCGAATTTTGGCGCACTTTACCACGTGGTGTTCGATTCGATTCGAACATGGCGAACACCCTGATATCCGATCGAACATGTGTTCGATAGAACACTGTTCGCTCATCTCTAGTTATTATCATTTGCAGAACAAACACAAACCTTTCCATTGATTTCCACCCATTACAGTAAGGCTGGATTCACACTACTATTGTTAATGTCCACTGCTGTCATCTGCATGAAGGAATTTTCCTTCTCTTACATAAGTAACCAAACAAGACGGAGGATACATAGCAGCCATCATGTTTTTTACATGGATGTCAAAGGGAGCGGGAACAGACTCAGTTATTAATGGCAGTTGGGGTCTGTGCGCCCCCAGAGGACATTATTATAACTGCTCCCCCCCCCTTCATGTATACAGGATATATGTATGGCCACTGTGACTTCTATCATTTACTGTACTGATATCTGACACTTATTAGTTATATCTATCTACCCAGGACGTGTGTCATATATATATATGTGTGTGTACAGGATATCCGTGTGTCATATATGGATATATACAGGATGTCCGTGTGTCATATATGGATATATACAGGATGTCCGTGTGTCATATATGGATGTGTACAGGATGTCCGTGTGTCATATATGGATGTGTACAGGATGTCCGTGTGTCATATATGGATGTGTACAGGATGTCCGTGTGTCATATATGGATGTGTACAGGATGTCCGTGTGTCATATATGGATGTGTACAGGATGTCCGTGTGTCATATATGGATGTGTACAGGATGTCCGTGTGTCATATATGGATGTGTACAGGATGTCCGTGTGTCATATATGGATGTGTACAGGATGTCCGTGTGTCATATATGGATGTGTACAGGATGTCCGTGTGTCATATATGGATGTGTGTGCAGGATGTTATGTATGTGTACAGCATGTCATTATTAAAACAGGAACTGGACAACCCCTTTAAGTATTTATGCAATCTCTCTATATAGTCTATGTATGTTGTGTCTCTTCTATGTATATATACATTGTATAGAATTTATTAAGACTGGCATTAATCAGTGATTTGATCAAATACCTGAACTGTTTTAGTGAAATGATGAAATAATATTGTTTAGATATGAGAAGTATTTATTTAGTAAACCATGCATTATTACATATAGAGCAGGTAATACAACAAGAGTCATTGAAACACTCATTATTTATTTGAGGGGCAACACGGTGGCTCAGTGGTTAGCACTGCAGCCTTGCAGCGCTGGAGTCCGAATCCCGCCAGGAACAACATCTGCAAGGAGTTTGTATGTTCTCCCTATGTTTGTGTGGATTTCCTCCCATTCTACAAAGACATACTGATAGGAGAAAAAAACAGACATTTTGTTCAGGACTAAACTTGCTCAGCACGAACCAGAAGTGCTATTATTATATTGTGGGTATATACCTCATAGTATAGTATATACCTCATAGTATAATAAGGTGAGGCTCAGTGTAGGTGAGCGCATATAGCAAACAGTTATATCCACCTTGTCTCACCTCTCCTGAGCCTCCACTTGTTATATTCTGGGGCTGAAGAAACCCAAAGTATAATAGTGTTTCGTGTATGAGAAACCCCAAAAGATTCAGGTAGCGGCTGAGCCTGAAACTTCAGGATAAATGTGCTGTGATCTGAACCAGTTCACTTATCTCTCATATATGTGTAAATAATTATTTAGACACGTCTGTAAGCACCGTCACTTATAAAATAAGTATATCAGTACACAGTATGTGTAGGGTGTTTACAGATAGATAGATAGGAGATAGATAGATAGATAGATAGATAGATAGATATAGATAGGAGATAGATAGATAGGAGATACTGTATATAAATAGATAGACATAACTGTATTTTTGTAAGGGTAAGGCCTTATCCTAAGGTAGCAAAACGCTGTAAAAAAAAAAAAAAAAACTGCAGAAAAAACTGTGGAAACACATCAGCCCCCCCCCCCACAGCGTTATCCACTGCATAAGTAAGCAAAATAAAATTTAAAAAATTATTTATTAATAATTTATTTTCTGCAATGTGCAGATGGAATTAGCCAGAATCCACTTTTTAGGTACTGTAAAATGCTGCCTTTTTTCAACATGGGGCTTCAGCCTAAAGGTAGTAAAGGTGTGTGCACTGGGTATATATATATATATATATATATATATATATATATATATATATATATATATATTTCCTTAGGTTTGGAAAAAGTAGAAATCAGCAAGAAAGATCAGAAAGATCTGTAAAATATACTTAATAAGATATAACTTTTTAAAATAATTATATTGATCCATCAGTTCAGTGGTAGGTGAAATATCCTGCGCGTTTCGAGACAATATATCCCTTACTCATGGGACATATACCTTCTATTTGGGATGAATTTAAGACTGACATTCTATACACCTGTCTTAATCTATTGGCCATTTGTTTGTGTATATATTATAGTATATTACTAGGACAAGCCATATCTTGCTGCTCAGTGATGCTGGGACTTCTTGTTCCCCACTTATCACTATAGTGAATGAAGGAGCTGCAGGTTTTTTTTCTTGCCCCTCTCTACTCCTGCCCCAGCACTATGTAGCTGCTGCAGCTTCTTCTTTACTCACCTGATGGGGGCGCTGTTGCAGTTCTCTGTACAGGGTCTGGTTGGGAGCAGTGATGTGCAAGGAAAAGTCAGAGGGACCGTGGCTGTCAGTAATTTACTAGTACTAGTTGTAGTGTATAAACCTATATAACATTAGTGAGACCGTGTTATATATTTAATCTCTATATGTAATAGTTATAGTAATAAGAATTTAACCCTGTGCAGCCTTTTATATAAAATATAATGGGGTATTTAACTAAGGCTGGGTTCACACTAGCGCTTTGTTTCCGTTCAGGGATTTCGCCTGAAAAATATGGAGAGAAAAAATAGTATGGAGGAGTTCTCTCTATGCATTTTTTGGTGGACCCCATATAGTCTATGGGGTCTTCAGGTTTCCGCGGGTAATCACTTTTTAAGCAAATTGGGTTTCCATTTTCCAGGACCCCAAGTGGACCCAAAAGAATGGAAACCTGCACAGGTGTGAACCTAGCGTAAGACTGGAGTTTTATACACCTGAGGCCATTGTAGTAAGCTGCTCCAAATGATATAGGAAGTCCCTGGTGACTGCACCACACACTGACATGTATGTACACTATGAGCTGATGTATATCTCTGCTATACCTAACACCTGTTTCTAGCTTACTATGAATTATAGTATAGCTGTCAGGCTACAGGTGACCCCAACCCCTCTTAGATGACCCCGCCCGTTGTTCTGTAAAGTCATCATTAGCAAACGTATTTTATCATTAAAACATTTTAGATATAATAGTAGCATTAAAAGGGGTTTCCAGGACATATATATATATATATATATATATATATATATATATATATATATATATATATATAATGTGAGCATAGCCTTTTCCCTGGGCCAATGATGTCATTTTTATTGCCCACATGGTATAGAAATAGCTCAGACCCTTTCAAGTGAATGGGGCTGAGCTGTAATACAAAGCAGTCCCTATGATATGTATGGCACTGTACTTGATATTCAGCCTCACCACAACGCTGCAGCCTCTTCTACCATCTAATGAGTGGGGGTCCCGGGTGTCAGACTCGCAGAAGTCATATATTCACAACCTATTCTAAGGATATAATACCAATATATAAGTCATAGAAAACCCTTTTAATAGTGAAAATAAATAAGTTAAGACTAACATTAAGTCGCTTCTCTTGGACAGGACGGCACAAACTGTGGCCTGGGGGAAGGTAAATAAGATAGTGCTAAGTTATAGTGCATACTAGTTATTGTAGACCGGTAATATAACATTAGTATAGTGTTTTATGAACATAGCCCCTTCCCTAAAGATAGTCACATCAGCTCATAGGAGGGGGCCCAAGTCACAGACCGTTTTATATGCTACAATACATCAAGGCAGGGGTTATATTCATGATATATTCCTTTAAGAAGGTTTTGAGACTTAGAGAATTCCCATACTAGAATAAACCTTTAAGAAGTAGGAGAAAAAGTCTAATATATTTACAGAAAAACATCTTATCTGAGCCTTGTGTGGTGCTGCCATAGATCCTGTGTATAAACTAAGATCTATAGTGATCTTATATCACACATTATATGATGTTTTTCATCCCATCGAGCACTTAGTGGCCTTATCCCGATGAGTCCCTACACTAACACTTTATACATAGGGCAGGAGAGGAGCTTCTTATATCCTCACTGTTACAGTGCAGTCTCTAACTTGACCACTAGGGTCTTGTCTATAAGGGGAGTGAAGTCTTAGTGTAGGGACCCATCTGAATGAGGTCGCCGTGACGTGGCGGATGGGCTCGCACAATTCATGAAACTGTGCGCTAAGAACCTCACATTTACATCTGTAGTCAGTGTAGTCAAGGGATTTTATCATTTAAAGCTCCACAAAAGATGTTGTTGGGACTGGGTCTACGAATGGCTTCTCCAAAAATTATTCTGGGATCCTCAGTCCTTATTAAAGATGTATGAAGCTGACTGTACAGAGCCTAATTAGCATATTAGGTGTTGAAATTAAAAGTTCCGATGCTGAGGAACTGTCAGGGCTAGAGCAAAAAATCCCACTCCATCCGAATTAGTGGGGCAGTGTTAAAAAATGCAACAAGTTGGAGTTGGTAGCGGTGGTGAAAGGTCACCTTTAAGTGCTGAGACAAATATTTAAGTTTCTAAGCCCCCTATAGTGTCTGTCGTGTTCACACCAAATATTTTCTGTATATATATGTAAATGCCTTAATGAACAATGTCCTCCAGCTGCCCTCAGTTTAATGTCTTCCTCCAGTTGCCCCTGTATTAATGTTCTACTCCATCTACTCCCTGGGTTTAATGTCCTCTTCCAGTTGCCCCCAGTTTAATGTACTTCTTCATCTGCCCCCCCCCCCAGTTTAATGTCCCCTCTATCAGTCCCCAAAGTTTAATGTCCTCCACTTTCTGCCCCCAAAGTTTAATGTTGCTCTCATATGCCCCTCCAGTGTAATGTCCCTCCTCATATGCACCCCCAGTTTAACGCCCCCTCATATGCCCACCAAGTTTCTTTTCCCCCCTTCATCAGTCCCCACAGTTTAATACTCCCTTTATCTGTCCCCAAAGATTAATGGTCCCCTTATATGCCCCCAGTTTACTGTCCCTCTTTATATGCCCCAGCAGTTTAATTTCCCCCTCATATGCCCCCCAGTTTATTGTCCCCAATAGTTTAATGTCCCTTTTCATCTGCCAACGTTTAACATAAAAAAATACTGATACTCAACTCTCCTCACTCCCTTCCCGCTCTGTATGAGGTCTCTTGTTGAGGGGGCTGCAGGCGCGGTGAGTATTATCATCACATCGCGCTTACAGCTCCTGAAGCCAAAGCACACAGGGGCCCAGTGGTTAGGCAGGAGCTGTCCATTCCTACCTCACCACTGTATTTAACTCATCTACATCCTCTCCGGACGCAGATGAGTTGAATCCAGGACATACTTCCCATCGACTGGGGCCGCGGAACACAACCCTGAATCAAAGTCTGTCCTGCAGAATCCGGGGAGGTTAGGAGATATGTGAACGGTATGTGATCACTGAGGCCAGTGAGGTGGGTGACACGGTCATGATGTCATTACGGGGGACTGGAGGCCCTGGGAATTGGAGCAACACTGCTGAAGTGGAGGACCCTTTAAAGGGTGAGGTTTTTTTTTTTTTTTACAGGGTTTTCTTCTCATTCAAGTCAAAATATATTTGGCCAAGATATAAAATTTTAAAAAAATTCATCCACGGAATAAGTCTCTGCAAAAGGTGTTAGTAGGATGTTGGTCCTGAATAGGTTAAAGAAATTTTGCAAGTTGAATGTTTTTTTACTCTTCTGTACTTGCACAGCTTGTAATATCAATGTCTATTATGTGTTAATATTTACATGTATTCACATTTTCACAAGTAATGGCATGATGAATATTTCATGCTTGTTTGCCGCCGCAGAGTCTACAATGACCCTCATTAGAGGTATTTCACATGACAAAATAGCTAAACAAGTTTCATTCTGTTTTTGGCTTCCGTTCAGATGCTGCAGGAATTGATGTATTTATCAGCGGGCTGTAATACCAGGCTTTGTTACTGTACTAGAGGCCATAAATCACAGACGAGTCGTAGTTGCGCCCATGACAGGGACTTTGGCAGGTTCTCTTTAATTATCAGTAATTATCTTGTATTTACATGTTATATATCGCTGAGGTTACCACATTTATTAGGAAGTGCAAGATTAATAGCTTTGTCCATCTCTCAACTCCTAATTTCCCAAGCAGACCACCTGGAATTACCGTATGTCTTTTGCTGGGGTTAAACAGTGGACAATAGAATAAAAAAACATCAACAAACTACCGTACTATCGTAAAAAAAAAAATTCAAAAAAAATCTCCAACTACTAATACAATCTAGAAAACCTGGCGTCAACGGGTAAAAGTAAGATTAAAAAATAACTCTTTAACTCATTCTCTAAAAAGGCCAGTATTCATTATTTTCAGTTTTGTCTCAGACTTCCAAGAACCATATCATTTTAACATAACCATTAGAGATCAGCGAACACTAAAATGTCCGAGGTTCGAAATCCGATTCCACAGCCGCACACTGTTCGAACGGATTTCGAACCCCATTATAGTCTATGGAGGGAAATGCTCGTTTCAGGGGTAGGTAAAATTCGATACAATTATACTTACCAAGTCCACAAGTGACGGTCGGGCTGGATTCCCCTTGAAGTCTTCTCCCGGCGCAGCGCCCCCGCAGCGTCTTCCGGCTGGAATTCACTCTGCCTAGGCATCGGGGCCTAGGCAGAGCCGACTGCGCATGCGCAGTCGGCTCTACCCGGCCCGACGCCTGAGCAGAGCCGACTGCGCATGCGAGGGCATGCCCGCGCATGCGCAGTCGGCTCTGCCTAGGCCGGATGCCTAGGCAGAGTGAATTCCAGCCGGAAGACGCCGCGGGGACGCTGCACGGAGAAGACTTCTAAAGGTAAGAGAAGAACCAGCGTTGATTGGCAGAATGTATAGCATTCTGCCAATCAACACTGGTTCTACATCAAACATTAAACTTCGAACAGCTAGAAGTATTTCGAATACCGTAATATTCGATCGAACACTACTCGCTCATCTCTAATAACCATATGACGACTTTTTTTTATAAGAGACAAATTGCATTTTTTTAATGCACGACCTTTAATGTTCTACACAATGTATTGGCAACAATAAAAAAAAATCTATGCAAGCTACAATGGGAAATATATGGAATTTCAACATTGTTTTTATGGTTTTCATTTTTATAAAATTTGCTGTGTGGTAACTGCAGCAACCCAGTGGAGGGGATCAGAGAATGCGGATCAAGACGACACGGGCTGTGCCGCCTGCTAGGGCTGGTACGGTACTCACACACTCCGAACCCTTTCCAGGGGCGTGTAGCCATATGGGGGTCCTGCAGTTCTACCTGTTGGATGAGGTAGAGTCCTTGTTCTCCCCCGGGGTGCTCCTTGTTGTTGGAGAGGGGACCTCTTAATACTGAGCCATTGGGATGATGTACCGGAGCTGCCCGGATGGTGATGCAGCCAACGACCAGGAGTCTAGGATTGAAGGGGTAAACCAAATAACTCTATTTAACAACACCAACAGATTCTACAGCAGCTTCGGAAGATGGTTTACAGCATACAGTTCAGAATGTCTTAGACTTAAGTGACTTGCCAAGGGTAATGTAGACTCTGCAGTACTACATGTACTTTACTCCTCTCCTCCTCTCGTACCACTCTCTAACTCAGCAGACAGGGGCTGTAGTGGGTCTGAGAGTCCTGTTAGAAAAACCCGGGTACCTGGAAGGTAGGCCTGCATTCAATACTCCTGTCGGATTCCTCTGTAGCTCCTAATGGCACGGACACAGTTGTCGCTTGGTGACACCCCAAGTTCTCTCACTAACACTGGGGCAGCCTACGGATATACCTGGCATAAGAAGGCTTCAACTCTCCACTAAGGAGACAAGGCTTGACTGGAGTTTGAGCACGGCACTCTGCAACTGGATACTGGCCTTGGGCCTGAACCTGGCCCTGGACTTGCATGTGCAATCTGAATCTGGACTAATCCTGGACTAACCTTGGCAAAAGCTACCAGAGAATATAATCACAAAGACATTTAGCAGCTCCTGCTGGGATGCAGCATAACAACAAAACTAAACAAACAAACAAAAAAAACTCCTTACTTTAAAAAATGTCTATTTCATCATATATCAACACCCATTACTAGCTGTCAGTGAACCAGTAACAAGCCAGTTTTGTTACAAATTTTCCAAAAATTTCAGGAGTAGCCAAATCTGAGTTTGGGGCTCATCACCCATGAATCAATATTATACTCCGGGGTCTCTTCATAGCCCTGGAGCCCAGGGGAGGTGTACGCAAAATAAAAACACAACAGATACTCAACATTTTGCACCGGTCCTGGATGTTCCCACAGTCATGATCTTGATGCATCTCATGTGACCACTGAGGCTGCCTCAGCAGTGACCCTGCGGAGCAAAATCTAGTAAGTGATGCCAGGAAAGAACACTGTACACCCAGGAGAGAGGAGGAAAGATAATATCTGTATTTTCTATTTTGTCTGCACCTCCCCTGGGTCCGAGGAGAGTATAATACTAGCAGCAATATAATAGAAGTAAATCTCACAAGGTTTTCCCATCACTATCTATTAATTTTTTTTTCATTCAGATAGCCATATTAAATTTTTTTTTCATCAATTATTTTGGCAATTGTAGTGTATTGTACCAGGGACAGGGTATAATAGATGTACAAAGATGTCAGGAATGGGGGACTTCTCTAGGTATCCACGGTCATTACAACTGCTTGGTGCTCCACATTGTGTCATGATGGTGCTGATTGAAGAGCATAGCATAAGTGGGAAGCATCTAATTTCTAGGGACTTCAGTGCTGGGACCCCCCACTGGTTCCAAGAACCCATGTACTCTGTTTTAAAGAATTTGCAGTTCTGCATGTGTGGTACAACTCTATTCAAAGTCTACAGTATGGGACTTATAACGATACTGTAGCTGAAGGCTGGGCCTCTATTGATCCCATAGACATCAAATAAAGCAGCACCCATGTGGATATGGGTGACATGAGACCCCCTTTCTCATGATCAATGGGGGTCACAATGGCGAAACTCCCAGCTGTCAGACACTTATCACTTCTCCTGTGTAATTTATATGGAAACTGCTTTAGACTAAGGTCCCATGTAGTGGCCAAAAAAGCATTGCGGGGAAATAAAGCAGTGATGGGCAACTGGGGAACAGGATAATGTGTGATGGACTACTGGGGGGGCAGGATAATGTGTGATGGACTATTGGGAGGCAGGATAATGTGTGATGGACTACTGGGGGGCAGGATAATGTGTGATGGACTACTGGGGGGCAGGATAATGTGTGATGGACTACTGGGGGGGCAGGATAATGTGTGATGGGCTACGGGGGGGCAGGATAATGTGTGATGGACTATTGGGAGGCAGGATAATGTGTGATGGGCTACGGGGGGCAGGATAATGTGTGATGGGCTACTGGGAGGCAAGATAATGTGTGATGGGCTACGGGGGGGCAGGATAATGTATGGTGGGCTACTGGGGGGCAAGATAATGTGTGACGGACTACTGGGGGGCAGGATAACATGTGATGGACTACTGGGGGGCAGGATAACATGTGATGGACTACTGGGGGGCAGGATAATGTGTGATGAACTATGGGGGGGGCAGGATAATGTGTGATGAACTACTAGGGGGCAGAATAATGTGTGATGGGCTATGGGGGCAGGATAGTGTGTGATGGGCTATGGGGGGGCAGGATAATGTGTGATAGGATACTATGGGCAGGATAATGTGTGATGGGCTAAGGGGCAGGATAATGTGTGATAGGATACTGGGGGGCAGAATAATGTGTGATGGGCTACTGGGGGGCAGGATAATGTGTGATCGGCCACTGGGGAAATAGGGTAATGTGTAATGTGCTGCTGGGGGGATATTATATATTTTATGGGACCCACTACAGGGGCATTTGATTATGCAAAGGAGTATTATATTGTGTAAGGGCCACTAAGAGGCCCTAAGGGGGTATTATAATCTGTAAGGGCTAGGCATATCTAAGTGGTGGTGATGGAGGATGGAACTTATGAAACCTTTGTACTGGGCCCATCTTGATATTAACACAGTCCATAGTGTAATAGGTAGCAGCATATTTGGCCATAATGGAAAGTATTATTTTGCAGCACTTTTATTCTCCTTTACTTTCCAGCTATTTAGATTTCCAGTTATCTGACTCATGAAATGTGTAATTTAGTAAAGTAGTCTGCAGATTAAAAAGTGATGTGATCTGCGGAGTTCTTAATTATAGCCTTTCACTGTTATTTGCTGCTGCTTAAACAAAGGTAGCATTAGCTTACATTAACCTTGGCCCCGGTGCTCCGCCATGTGAGTGCTTTTCTTTTAAATAGCAGCAAGTAAAGATGTGAAGCTCAAACAATCATTTAAAAGCATTTCTGAGCAAAAAAACAAGATCAAACAAAAAAAGTCGTCCCAAAATGCAAATATCTCCGTGTTAATGAAATGATCAGTCGTCGCTATAAGCCGACACTTCAACTAAATTCTAGAGGGTGAGGCATACAATTATTACACACAAGTAGCCTGGCTTTGCTATTTCTGCCCCAATTTTATGCTGTTCCGTGTCATTCTCTCCATTCATATACATAGATAGATAGATAGATAGATAGATAGATAGATAGATAGATGACAGATAGATAGATGATAGATAGATGATAGATAGATAGATGACAGATAGATAGATAGATGATAGATGACAGATGGATAGATAGATAGATGACAGATAGATAGATAGGAGATAGATAGATGACAGATGATAGATAGATTATCTATCTTTCTGTCATCTATCTGTCATCTATCTGTCATCTATCTATCTATCTATCATCTATCAAATATTTTATCTGTATCACAAATACATACAATAAACATGATAGATCAATAAATCCAGACTATGATGCGCAGATGTCTGGAAGATGAAAGGGTTACATTATCAATCTCTAGGTTGGTTGTGGAATTAAATTTCTTTTGTTCGCACAGACACAATTATGGAGTAACTACTTTAAAAGGTATCTGAGTTGATCTGAGGACGTCGACCAGACTCCCGCACTATGTCTGTATTATTGTCAAGGTAAGAGCGAAATAATGGGTCATGTAACACAGAGCATCTTAATGTAATGAAATACAGAGAGTACGTGAGATTAGGGCGCACTCTGGTCATGTATAGGCTTAGTTATATATATTATATATGGATACAGAGCATACACAATATTATGTCTCACTCTGGTCATATATAGACTATAGTTATATTTATGTTATATATGAACACAGTCGGTACGTGACATTACAGCTCACTCAGGTCCTGTATAAACTACAGTTATATTGTATGTGAATACACTTAGTATACAATATTACAGCTCATACTGGTCATTGGATCCCTGTTATCACAATCACTAGCGGTCCCAGGAAGTTGCTGGATTCGTTCTCAGTTTTGCCCCATGTTCTTATAATCTATGTAGGAAGTTGAAATATCTGCTCAGTATGTATAGTATCTTGCACATAGCGGACACCCAAAGGCTAGATTCCTTAGCACTACTTACAGCAGGGGATACATTTAACTATAACTACACCGATACAGTTGTTATGTTTGGTAGAGTAGGAAGCTTTAATGGCTTACTGCTCTACCATACTTGCACGCCTGTGGCTTACAGAGTGCCCTGATCACAGCTAGGATGTCTGTGTCCCAATGGGGGCAGACAGGAACGATGACATCATTGCATTGCTCCTCCTACACTTGGACATGGACGTCGGGTGGCTATGGCGCCTTGTAGGCTGCGGGGTTGAAGAGGTTTGCAGCCTATAGGTAGGACGAAGAAGAGATGCAGCTCCTGCGCATCAGAGAATCGGAGAGGAGTATATTTTTTATTTTTCATTCTGTTACACTTTGGTGGGACATTATTAGTATCATAGTGGAAATGGGAGTAGGATGACATATGGGACATTAATATAAAGCGGCATTATTAAAATGGTTGTGTGGGATATTTTTAGGGTTCATTAGTAGAGATGAGCGAACAGTAAAATGTCCGAGGTTCGATATTCATTTCGAGTAGCCCCTCAATATTCGACTACTCAAATCGAATATCGAACCCTATTATAGTCTATGGGGGGAAAATGCTCATTTCAGGGGTAGGCAACGTTCGATCAAATTATACTTACCAAGTCCACGAGTGAGGGTTGGGCTGGATCCTCCGTGCAGTCTTCTCCATGCAGCGTCCCCGCGGCGTCTTCCGGCTGTTCTGGCTCTTCATTCACTCTGCCAGGCATCGGGCCTGGGCTAGAGCCGACTGCACATGCCCGCACTACAAGCGGACATGCGCAGTCGGCTCTGCCCAGGCCCGATGCCTGGCAGAGTGAATGAAGAGCCGGAAGACGCCGCGGGGAAGCTGCACGGAGAAGACTTCTAAAGGTAGGAGAAGAACCAGCATTGATTGGCCGACTGTATAGCATTCGGCCAATCAATGCTGGTTCTGCATCAAACTTTTACATTCGAACAGCGAGTGGTACTCGATCGAGTACGAGTATTTCGAATATCGTAGTATTCGATCGAATACCTACTCGATCGAGTACTACTCGCTCATCTCTATTCATTAGGGGCCTTCATTAAAATAGTTGTCTGGGATTTTTTTTATAGGCTTTCCTTAGAGTGATTTTGAGGTAAGCATATGCTTGAATAGCCTTTAAAAAGGCTATTCAGGTGCTGCCTCCAGTTCTGCCAAAGACCCCCAATTTTTAATAAAAATGGGTAAATAATATATGCAAATGAGGCTCACCGAGCACCCTGGGTGTTCCCCATGGGCAGTGAGTACCCCCCACATCATACCTCTGAATCACCTGCTCCGTTCTGAGTGGTACTGCCCATGCTTGAGTGCCATTTTGTTGTAGAGCACTGCACGGTTGTCTCAGGCTTTTTTTTGGAGGCTGACTTTGAGGCGGATTCAGCGTCAAAATCAGTGTTGAAACTCTCCGTGTGCACTGAACCTTAGGGTAAGCTCACACAAAGTTTTTTGGTGAGGGTATTGGTCAGGAAAAAATCTGCTTCAGGAATTAGGAAATTAGGAAATGAAGCGGTTTTTTACATGAGGCGCTTTTTTGGAGCATTTTTGAGGCGTTTCTTTTTTTAGGCGTTTTTGTTTTTTTTCCTCCAGCACAGTGTATGGACCTGGAAAACACCGCTAGCAGTTTTTGAAGCGCAAAAAAACTTAACAAAATCTGCAACAATGTTTTTCCGCTTCCCATTGACTACCGTTGGTTTTTTCAGGCAGAATCCTCCTGAAGAAAGGACATGTCACTTCTTTTTTCTGCTAGCGGATTACATAGGACTCTACTGTGAGGTGTTTTTGAGGCTTCGCGTCAAAATCCGGATCAAAAAACAGCGTGTGTACTCACAAAACCTTCAGATTTTGCTGTTACTTTTTTGAGCCAAAGCCAAGAATGGCTACAATTGGAATGGGAAATATTTAGAAAGTTCTTATACTTCTACCTTCTATTCAATCCGCTCCTGTCTTTGGATAAAAAAAACTGCAGCAAAATCTTCAACAAAAATCTGTTTCCGCAACGTGGGGCCTCAGCCTAAGGGTGCCTTCACATGGCGTAGCGCGCCGCTCCTTTAGACATGTATACACGTGTCCGAGAGCGGCACTTCAAAACAGAGCCCATTGATTTCAATGGGTGCCAATACCATTGAAATCAATCGGAGGCTTTTTTACTTATTAATTTCAATAGGTAGCGCACGTATATCGGCACCTATTGAAATCAATGGGCTCTGTTTTGAAGCGCCGCACTCGGTCACGTGTATACGCATCTAAAGGAGCGGTGTGCTACGCCGTGTGAAGGCACCCTAAAACGAGTACAAAAATCCAAATCACGGCCGCAAAATAACGCGGCGTATACAATCCTAACTCCCATTGAAATCAATGGGAGCGTTTACAGCGTGCAAACTCTCACACGCCGTATACGTGCCAGATCACGCGGCACGTTATATCGTGTGAACTTACCCTTAGAAGACAGCCCAGAAACATGGGTTAGGATCCTACACTTGTCTGACACCTGGAAAAGCTGGATTCAGCTTCTGAAAAGTTATAGGGCAGTTCACACAGATGTATATACTTATTTTATTCTTTTTTTTTATGAAGTGTCGCCTATTCTTCCGAATTGTTCTCTTTTAACCATTACATTATTTATTCACAGTATACAGCACAGGAACAGGAATTCATTTGCGTTGCGCATTGTCTGATCAGCATACGACCACATCATAACAATTTGACTCATTAGCATTTTGATTGAACAATACGAAGTTTTGCGACCTGAAATATGCATGTGAATAATTTACACTAAATGGAAATATGAAAAGGTTAAATTATCAGAGTCGTTACTAAGAACTCCGAACGATCTCCTGACAAATGTTAGAAGCTATGTAATTTACCCAAATAGCAAAATTGAATACATAAGCAATTTTGATGGAATAGTCCTATTTTTGTCTAATTTATGGAACAGATTCTGCATATATATGTATTTCCGAATCGCAGATTGCAGTAAACATTTTAATATGGAACGCTGGATTATTTTCTGGAATTTTTCTTCTTTGTAAGCTTAAAGGAACACTGAACTACAGTAGAAATGAATGCCAAGGAGGAACAGGAGAGGTACAGGAGGTTGTTGAATTTACGGCTTAATAAAGGGGTGGAGCTTAAAGGGGTATACCAAAAATTAAAGGATGCTTTTTACTTACCTACATACTTTTCCCAAACTTTGCAGGAACCAATAGTGCAGTGTTTGTGCATGAAGCGTTACACTATGTCTGATCGTTATATAAATTATATTTAGTTATTTTTTTAGCAGTTTTCCCCTCTGAATGATAGACGTTTGCAATTCTTTCTGAGCTGGTGGCGATGGGTAGTTGCCATACACTGAATATAGAAGCAAGAGGTGAATCTGCTACATGGGGCTTTAGCCTAAAGCCTCGTTCACATCTCCGTCGATAATCCGTTCGGGGAAGTCCACATGCTTACCACGAGATCTCTGCACGAGTCATGCGGACAGGAAAGTAGATTGTGAAGTACTTTCCTGTCCATATGTTCCCAGTGGAGATCTTGTGGCAAGCACATGGACCCCATTATAGTCTATGGGGATCCGTGTGCTTTCACTGCACACTGCTTGCAAATGCGTCCGGTAGTCCGTTCAGGGGGGTCCCCATGTGGACTACCCCGAATGGATTACTGATGCAGATGTGAATTAAGGGTAAGTCTGTTTTTCTCCTCTTGTCTCCTGTAGATATATGTGTATTCCGAGTAACATCACCGGAAGAATATGCAAATCTGTCTCCCAAGATGTAAATAGAGAGACAGTGCCTCTGTTATGCCGCCCTCTATGGGAAGCACCCTGAACATCATGCCCGACTTTCCCAGAAGTTTTTACTGCATCATGCAGGGTTATAACCAAATCAATTTCTCAGCTATGGACGGCACCGTTTCTGTCTGGTTGGACTTCATCAGTGCAGCCTAGAGAGGGCGGCATAACAGAGGCACTGTCTCCCTGTTTACATCTTTTGAGGCAGATTTGCATATTCTTCCCATGTTCCCTTGCATTGGAGCAGCTATGGGATTTTGTGGACTGGTGCCAGCTGAACCACCTCAGGATTAATGCTGGGAAGACCAAGGAGATGGTGGAGGACTTTAGTAAGCGGAGAAGTGCTCTGAATCTGATGGACATCTAGGGGACGGGCATTGAGATAGTCAGGACCTATTAGTACCTGGTTGTGCTCCTAAATAATAAGCTGGACAGGGCTGATCACCTGCACAGAAAGGGTCACATCAGGCTCTACCTGCTCAGGAAGCTGAGGGACTTTGGAGTCCAGGGGACACTTCTTAGGGTCTTTTTCAACTCTGTGGTAGCATCAGCCATATTCTTCAGAGTGGCCTGCTGAGGAAGTAACATGCCAGCCAGGGACAGAAATAGACTTGACAGGCTGATCAGAAGGGCCAGCTCTATCGTGGGGATTTCTCTGGACCCAGTACAGGTGGTGGGTGACAGAAGGATACTGTCTGTGGTAACCTCCATGGAGAACAACTCCCATCCCATGTATGAGACGTGATAGCACTGGGCAATACTGTAAGTGACCGACTGCTTTACCCCAAATGTGAGAAGGAGCTATCAAAGGTCCTTCCACCCAACTGTGGTCAGGCTGTATAATCAACATCAGGCCAAGCGAAGATCACTCCGCACAGAGAACTAAATGATCCTGAGTCTTTTTTTTTCTTCCTAGTTGCTCTGACTCCTAGTATCTTATATCTGCTATGAGATTGTATGTGTTCTTTCTTGTAATATATTACTGTATTATCCATGCTGCTGTAACACACTGAATTTCCTCATGGTGGGACTATTAAAGGATTATCTTATCTTATAAAAACTCTTGTGATATAATACACAAATACGATTCATATATATATTTGCACTTTGGTAATATAAAGTGGTCGGGAGATGCCACATTGGAAATATGTTGCAACTATGTGATAAAATTCTAGAAATATAAAACGTTGGAATATCGAAATGTGAAAGTGACCCACTTACGCCTGACAGAAACTACCTTATAAAATCCTAATAAGGTTTCCCCCCCCTGAGACTATTGACCATGATCACACATTCACTCTGTTCTCTTTATCCTATACTCCTGATACATTTACCAGTAAAACCGCAGCAGTTATCAGTGATCTGGAAAAAGAAGGCGGGAGGTCATTTTATGACATTTCCCAAACAAAGATTTGTTGCATTTCATAAGATTAAAGGAAGCTTTCAGTAAACTACAGCAGCGGCATTTCACGTGCGGGGCAGATTTATTATAATTTTCTCTTACTTGAATTATTCGGGATTCCAAGCACATACACTTAAATAAGCTGCCATCAGCAAGGCACCACGCTATAATAAGGTTGTATTCTTCCCTGCCAAAGAGAATCATTCACGACCAAAGTGCACTACCAAAAAATAATGGCTGGCTAGGTAGGAGTTGCCAAAGGAAAGTCAATCTGCTATATAAGAAGACATTACTAGTATAATAGTGTATACAGAGGCAGAGCTAATAGGTTTTGGTGCAAAACTTTAGCTTCAGCTATCCCCCATTCCACTTATCACACTGACTATGACCAACATGTAAGTTTCTGCTGCTGATGTTCTCTCTAAGCCATTGTAGCTACTGATAAGGAACCTAGAAACTATTCCCACTAAGAGAGGCAAATAAATGTAATACAATACAACAGCCAGATATACAGGGTCGCACAGCATCCAGTGACGTTCGCTGTCTACATCTGGTGGTTTATGGCATTGAATGAGCTAAAGGGGTTGTCCAAGATCATGCCTCCCAACTCCCAACCGTCCCAGATTCAGCGGGACAATCCCGGATTGTGGGTCCTGTCCCGCAGACCCAGTCGGCAGGGGGTATGTCCCGAATTCAGCTTATCGATGTCCAGAGATTACACAGATGGATTGAATACAGTGATGACGCAGGAGTCATCGGCAGACAGTCTCTGTTGGGAGCTGTAGACGCGATCTAATGACATCACTCACATCGTACCTGTAGCTCCCTCAACAGTCTGCAGAGGTAGACTCAAGACAGAACAACAAGGGAGCTAGGAGAGGCAAGTATCAGTCTTTTATTATGTTAAACTATGGGAGCAAATGGATGGGGGAACATTAAACTGGGGACAGATGAAAATGGGACATTAAACTGGGGGTAGATAAAAAGGGGACATTAAAATAGGCCCAGATGAAGGGGGGCATTAAACTGGTGGCAGAGGAAGGGGGAGATTAAACTTGGGACAGATGAAGCTGAAATTTTTCTAGAACTCTTAACAAACCCGGCTTGTTATAAGTTAGCTTGCTCATCTCTTCACGGGGCCAATAAGTAGATGGGAAGCCAAGGCGACAGATCCCTGAACATGAGGAGGGAACAGACAATGAGGGGATACAGAAACAAAGAAGTGCTGCTAATAGTCATCCTCACATAGCAGAGTCCCAGGGAAGTGTTTCATCATGATGGCAACAATATACAGTACTGTATATACTGTAACAAAGGACAGAATCAGAAGTAATGCTATACCCATACATGGTCTATAGATGTCACTGTTGTCATTGCTTCCAATGGAATAATGACACCTGCTGGTAAGAAGGAAAATCATATTTATAGGTAGGTAGATGGGGAGATGGATGGATGGAATGGTATATAGATAAATAGATATGTGATACATGCATATGATATAAAAACATAAATATGAGATAGAAAGATACATATGAAATGAATAGATAGATAATAGAAAGATAGATAGATAGATAGATAGATAGATAATAGAAAGAAAGAAAGAAAGAAAGAAAGAAAGAAAGAAAGAAAGAAAGAAAGAAAGAAAGAAAGAAAGAAAGAAAGAAAGAAAGAAAGAAAGAAAGACACAGATAGATAGGAGATAAATAGATAGATAGGAGATAGATAGATTATTGATAGATAGATAGATAGATAGATAGATAGATAGGAGATAGCTAGATAGATAGATAGATAGATAGATAGATAGATAGATAGATAGATAGGAGATAGCTAGATAGATAGATAGATAGATAGATAGATAGATAGATAGGAGATAGCTAGATAGATAGATAGATAGATAGATAGATAGATAGGAGATAGATAGATAGATAGATAGATAGGAGATAGCTAGATAGATAGATCTATTAATCTATATTTGTATATCTGTATTTGTAGATAGAAAGAAGTTTTGTACATCCAGTAAAATATTGATCTTTAGCTCATTGCTCAGCGATTCCACATTGAGAATACACAATATCTGAACAGAAAGCTGCAAATTTCCCAAGTCATGTAAACTCCATAGGATGTAATAGTACACGTGGCCGCCATGATTTGTGCTCTTCATTCACGTATCTTATAATCACCTCCCGACGTCGCTAAAGATATCAATTCCTGCTGCGGTTTGTGTCCATGATGGCTGTCTATAGAGCTGTTACACTCCAAGAACACGCCGTGATATGACTAGAATACGTCCTTATGGAAATAAATACAGGCTGATAATCGCTTGAAGTCATCGCACAAAATCAACTTCAATATTGCGAACAAACAATCGATACCCCGGCGTTCGGCGAGGACATGTACTATGTTGCTAGGAAACAAGGTGACAATTGAGTCAGACCTAAGAATGAGATAACGAGGACGCGTCGGATATAGGGTAACGTGCACCGAATGGTGGTACCATGGAGACGCGTGAAAATAAGGACGCGACTCTATAATGTATCGATGGCACGCACTCGCTTTACGTGGACGACTATATAAAAATATTAACCAAACAGCGGTGGGAAAACTCTTCAATGATCGCCATAAATCACATCTTATAAACAAAGCGTTTCGCTAGCATGGGAACAAAACACTTTGAGGATGTTTAGAAATTCTTTTATGCCATTTTAATGATCTATTGTTACGAGGCGGATTGAACGCAGTGCGAAAAAAAACGATAACTTGTTTTAATATGGCTAAAAATAAAAAGCAGCTGGATACCTAAAGTGAACTACGCTAATATCGGGTGAGGAAAAGGGAAACCTTATTAAACATATAACCGATATAATGGAGGAAAGGAAACAGATGGAGGCTGATAAAAATCGACACATGGGAAAAAGTGGGGTGGGGGGGAGATACTGTCCAGCTGCTTCCGCAGTATACTCACCCATCATAACACAAAACTGTGACAGCGTCAATATACACATCATAGTCATGGCTCATACACATGGCAAAGCCTAAGGAAGCCATGAAAGGGCTCCTGCAACTTACAAGCAGCCATGTGCTACAATGTCTCCATATGGCATCGTCTGCTACAAGCAATGCTTAGCCGAAACGTAACATCAGATGGCAAATTATATCACGCTTTATTCTGTCATATTCTGTATGTTTCCACTTACATATTCTGTATTCTATATTCTGTATGTTTCCACTGACATATAAAGGAATACCAAACCAGAGAGAGAAAAAAAGTGTCCCAATACAATTCTATATGACAGATCTCTACAATTCAGAACGTGTATGAAGCCGTAATACCGAGGTGTGCATTATAGTATTACAAATATTTTTCATAAATGAATAGTGCAGGTGAATATAAGAAACGTTGTATTATATTTTATTAAAGAAAGATGTTTTCCGTATCTCAGGTTGAGTTACTTTTTACATAGAAGGCTATGGAAAGAGAAGAGGTGAAAAGGATGTTGGAAAATTTACATTATAAAATGATATTTCAGAAATGAATAGTACAAGTGAATATAAGAAACTTTGTAACGTATTTCATTAAGGAAATATGTTATATCAGGTTAAGTGACTTTTTACAAAGAAGTCTATGGAAAAAGGAGGGGAGGAGGAGGCTGCTGGAAAACCTCAATTATGAAACCAATTCAATTATAAAACCATATTTCATAAATGAATAGCACCAGTGAATATAAGAAATGTTGTTTTATATATATATATATATATACATATATATATTCTCCTTTTATCATGCTGAGTTATTTTTAACATAGAAAGCTATGCAGAGAAGTGAAAGTAAAAAGCTGGTGGAAAACTTGAATTATAAAATTATGTTTCAAAAATGAATAGTGCAGGTGAATATAAGACACTTTGTAATATATTTCATTGAAGAAATATGTTTACTTCTACATTTATCAAGTTGAGTGACTTTTTACATAAAAGTTTATGGAGAAAGGAGAGGAGAAAGAGGCTGCTGGAAAACCTTCATTATAAAACCAATTCAATTATAAAACCACATTTCATAAATGAATAGTACGAGCGGATATAAGAAACTTTGTAATATATCATATTTAGGATTTTTATCAGGTTCATTTACTTTTTACAGAGAAGGCTATGGAAAGAGGAGGGGCAAGGAGGGTACTGGAAAACCTCAATTATAAAACCATTTCAAATATACAGCCATTTCCTATAAATGAATTGTACAAGTGAATGTAAGAAACTTTCTAATATATCTTATTTAATAAATGTTTCCTTCTCCATTTATTAAGTTTAGTTACTTTTTACATAGAAGTCTATGAAGAGGAAGGTGCAGGAGGAGGCTGCTGTAAAAGACACATACTACTATGCTGTGAGTTAGGGAGCGCTGCTGACATTATTAGACAATGAATCAATTAACAAGCTAGTAGCAGTCTCTTCTTCTCTGTTCTCTCTCCATAGACTTCTTTGTAGAGTATGGAGACAATTCTACATAAACAGTCTGAGTGAAAATCGGATCTTGTCAGGACCCCCCCCTCCCCAATTGGTAAAACACAGATATCAATTTATTGATACATTTCTAGGAGGGATTGCAAAGGAACAACACAGCCCTGAGTTCTAAGAAAAGATGTTATATTAAGAAGAATACGGTATTTACTAAAACTAACATATCAGGAGAGATGACGCTCCTCTTCTAAACCTTAGAAGGTCGATTACATGGTGATCACTCACGTAGCGGGGCATGATGACAGTAAATGTGATGTGACTTGTATGGTATGTCTGCAGACTGTATAGAGGGATGTTCCCGTGTTATACCCCTAGACAGTACCTAAATAATACCTTTACCTAGACAATATGGTGCCTAGAACCTTGCAGGACTGAATGGGGTTACATTCTTGGTTGCGGTGGTTATGGGTTAAAGAGGTTTTCTGGAAATTAGTAATTAAAGAGATTGTCTAGGCAAATATTTTTTTTTTTTTAAATCCCCGGGGGTGGTCCCCTATGCTCAGGTCCTACCGATCCATTGTTGTACTCCAGTGGAAGTCCTTGGTGCACGTGTCTGCTGACGTCAATCAGGGATCCGGGACATCAAAGTCGGTGAGAAGTTTTACTTTAAGATGACACTGGATCTGCAAGGAGGACAACGGAGCCCCGGGGACAGGTGACTATGATTTATGCACCATTATTATTCACTATATGTCACCGGCGATGCAATCAGCCAATCAACAATCAGTAAATCATCTTCCAGGGAAATCTGATCATTAGAATGTATTATTAGATCATTACATAGATTTATATGTGTATATAACAATGTCGCCACCCCAGGCAGTAGTGCTGTTTAAAGTCAATCATTGATACAGAGGACATATACAGTATATTGGTGCTATTACGCAGGTCACATACACCTCATTCCTAATCTCTAATGGTTTTCCATTTTACAGATGGTCCAGCAGGTGTCGCTCTTTCCTTCCTTGTGCAAGTGCAATCCAGACTGAGCGAGTGTTTAGTCGCATGCAATCTGAATTGAGCAGAAATGTTAGAAGGAGGGATTACACCAATCATAAAGTTGCAACAGCATCACCTGCTGGTGGCTATAAGACATTGCCTTCAAAAAGAGCAGAGCTGCTTCCAGCTGTACACCCTGTATAGACTTCCGGCAGCCGAATCTGACCCCAACCAATCTGATACTGATAACCATCCAGATAATAAGATACTGGGATATATTATACAAAGGTCTTGGACAACCCCTTTAAGTCTTTCTGATTCTTAATAGTCTTATTTCATTGACAGCTATCTATCTTATATGGGAGGCTGTCCATGGTCAAGACCGCCCACCGGACTCCTGAGTATAGAAAAAGAGGAACATTATGAGCTCTACTGGATCTTTTCCAATAAATCTATCAATCAATTTGCTCAGTTTATTCTGCTCTATTAACTCAAGTCCATAAATTGAAATGACTGGATACCATTTTTCTGGTGTCACACTTGCTTTAAAACACATTATATTTCTTATAAATATTTACTATCAAAGAAATTTAGTCACTAGTTTTTCATGAATTCGAGGAGCACCCAGTTATAAAGGTGCTATATAAATCACAGACTTCAGAGGTCACGAAGTGACAGGAGAGTGACAGACATCACTGAGGGAGAGAGAGTGCCAAAAGCTGCAAGGAAGTCCAAAAGAGGGAAGGTGGGTATAAATGGGTTTTTTTTTTTGTCACCTCCCCTGACCCTCCACTGAAGCGACCTCAGAGTATAATAATGTCACTTTCACTTTGACATAACATAAGCTGTATTTACCTTAGAGAGCTAGAAATTTAATAGATAGGTTCCTAAGATCTCTGACAGTGTTCTACACTATGTTTTATAGATAGGTTCCTAGGAGCCCTCACAGTGTTCTACACTATGTTTTATAGATAGGTTCCTAGGAGTCCTGACAGTGTTATACACTATGTTTTATAGATAGGTTCCTAGGAGCCCTGACAGTGTTCTACACTATGTTTTATAGATAGGTTCCTAGGAGCCCTGACAGTGTTCTATACTATGTTTTATAGATAGGTTCCTAGGAGTCCTGACAGTGTTATACACTATGTTTTATAGATAGGTTCCTAGGTGCCCTGACAGTGTTCTACACTATGTTTTATAGATAGGTTCCTAGGAGCCCTGACAGTGTTATACACTATGTTTTATAGATAGGTTCCTAGGAGTCCTGACAGTGTTATACACTATGTGTTATAGATAGGTTCCTAGGACTCCTGACAGTGATCTGCACTATGTTTTATAGATAAGTTCCTATGAGTCATAAGAGTGTTCTACACTCTGTTTTAACCCAATTTAAGGTGTGATTTGTAACGAACTTTATTCAACCCAAAACGAATCAAAGACCTGAGCCACTGAACCTGAAACAAAACGAAGCTTGCTAGATTCACCCATTTCTAGAAACAATGAAGAAAAGATTATTTCCCTTCTACCATTTACCTTTCATTAGCAGACATCAGTATTGTTCTAGACCGCACACAAGGATCGCAGACATTCTGACACGTTCTATAAACTAAGATTATCATGAAAATCTATTCCATTCCCTCACCGGACTGTTGTGTTTGTGTAAATAATGTCTCGTCATTCGCAGTGATGAATTACTTTTCCTAAGGTCATACATAACTTTTAGTATGATGAATAGATGCATTACCAATGAATAGTCCAAGGACAATGCCCTCATAAAATGTATGTATAGAATTTGCCCAGATTTGAGGTGTTCAAGGACTAATGGCTCCCTGTGCTGTAACATAATATCCAGGTGCAATAGAATAATACACATATCAAATCTATGACAACTGCTGCTAATGTAGAAGCTGCCCAAAGCTCGGCAGGATATTTTTTGTATATCTAGTTCTGACACCATGCGATATTTGGTCCGGACTGACCTAGTAGTAGTCATTGCAGTTATACTGAATTTGCATTATTATCTGATACATTTATTTGCTTTTGTGGTTTAGTCTTTATTCCATCTCTGCTCCAAAAAGACCCATTACAGCCTAGAAACACTGGAATTGTGCAGAAGCTGGAACGGAACAATAAATGAGTCACACGTGATGAATAGTAGCACAGAAACACAACATACAGTAAATGCAGAAATCCTACATTATGTATTGCACCTGCACGACACAAATATTCTGCCTGATCTGTCGTTATCAACTCCTGGATGGAGCAGACTCTTGCCATAAACTTGAAAGGGGTAAATGGGCCATACATGTCCAATGATGTGTTCACTGACGCTATTTTTGCTAGTAATGTTTGTACCGTTGCGGTTTTATTGAGAAGATGTGATTCATAATAAAGAAGGAATTTTTTCTACATTTAACCATTCACCTTGGCTCTTGCTGGATTTCTTTTACCTTTGAAACTTGTAACTAGGAATGGCGGGGCCCCGTGGCGAACTTTTGACATGCCCCCCCAACCGACACCGACGCCGAAGATCTTGACCGACCCCCTCCTCCACATTCCTGTGCGCTCTATTATGTCCCTTAGTGGCCCCTGCACACACTATTATGCTCCTTAGTGGCCCCTGCACACACTATTATGCTCCTTAGTGGCCCCTGCACACAGTACTATGTCCCTTAGTGGCCCCGCAACACAGTATTATGCCCCTTAGTGGCCCCTGCACACATTATTATGCCCCTTAGTGGCCCCTGCATACAATACTATGTCCCTTAGTGGCCCCTGCACACAGTATTATGTCCCTTAGTGGCCCCTGCACACAGTATCATCCCCAATAGTGGCCCTTACACACACTATTCTGTCCCACTGTGGACACCCATAAACAATTATTATACTCTGGGGTCTTTTCAGACCCCAGAGTATAATAATCGGAGACCCGGGGGAATAAAAACATAAAAAACTACTGTTTCTTACCTGTCCCCCGGCTCCTACGCTGTCGGCCTCCACTGCCTTCCTTCTTCAATGACGTCGGACGTCACATGACCCGGGACGCAGGCTGGCAGGATCGTGAAGAGGTAAGTAACAGTGTTTTTTATGTTTCTTACCTCTCCCGGGCCTCCGATTATTATACTTGGGGGTCTGCAAAGACCCCCAAGTATAATGACAGTCTTTGTGGGGCCCATGGTGTCACTTACCGATCCCGGCCCAGCCAGGATCAGTAAGTAAATAGGGCCCATAACAGCCTATTAAAAAAAAAAAAAAAAAAAAGAAGAAAAAACGCAGCGGTAGTGGCTGTCGCCAGGCCCCCTAATGTCCCGGGACCTGTGGCAGCCGCTACCACTGCTACCACGGTAGTTACGCCACTGGATGTGTTATATAAGGAGATGCCTGTTGAAGGGTGAAAGTCTCAGGACTCATTTGCCATTGGGGTCTTCCGTGTAACTTTTCCATCCATCAATATAATTTAGGCAGAAGGTACTGGGAGACGGTGAAAATGTCAAGGCTAGAATCACCTTTCTCTTATTTCATAGCCAAATGCTAAATGAACACGTTGTTTTCCCCAGGGAACATTGCTTGTAAGGCTCATAAAAGCCAGCTGAATCTCTGTACTCCCAGAACATTCGCAGTCTTCGTTAAATATGGTTTCGTTGATATAGAACCTCCTTGGTTCCAGGAATATGGCATCAAGCTTCTGTTGGTAGGGATGATTGCGTTAGTGACTAAGCCGGGCATACATCTATCCAACACATTGTCCTGGCTTGCCTCTGTCACTAGTACTATATGTTCTTTGTAGGTACTGGCAATATAATCCAAATTGGTGATGGATTGAATTCTATAAACATTGAAAAAAACGTTTTAAAACAAGAAGAGACTCATTCAATTTTTTACCAGTCGACTTAAAAGATGACAAATTAGGAAACCGTGAATACATCTTTGTTATGGAAAATCTACGGAAGGTAAAGGCAAAATATAATATGTGAGTGAGTCAAATAGTCTGATTATAGTAAAACGTCAATTGCCCGCACTGTCTTCTCACTGCTTTCCACGGTCCCCATGGCTCCGGTGTGCAAAAATATGGCTGCTCCATAGCCATGATGTAATACAGAGTCATGGTGGTCGCAGCCGTGACCAGGCCCCGAAGACAGGGGGCTTCTCAAGTCAACCTCAATTCACTAAGGCTGGAAAAACATTCTTAATCTTATTTCTGATTTCCTTTATGGGTATCAGTCTGTGCATCGTAAATTTATGACCCTTGCTCTCTGGCGAGCTGGAGATTTATATACACAGCCTTCCACTGTTAGAAAGGAGAAAGTCAACCATTTAATGAAAAAAATGTTTGCTTGTTTGCACAGACATGTTTTGAACAAGTCTTCATAGAGGCCTGGCCCCAGACAGAGAAGGAATGGGACATATAACTGCTGCTGAAATGTATGGATGAGACACAGATGACAATTGGGAAAAGTTGGGTAGGGGGCCCTAAGCTGAGCTTTTGCACCAAAGCCTGTGAGTCTTAAAGGGAATCTGTTACCTGGAAGTGGTATATTGAGCTAAACATCCAGTAAAATACCTTAGTGCCAGGCAGAGATTCTGAAGTCTTGTCTGGGCTGGTCATGGTGGCACCAGGATTTTTATTATCGGCGCATGCGCACATCCGCTCTGCATACATCGAAGCTCGATCCCTGATCTTCAGGAAATGCTGCGATGTCCTTCAGTTTTTTGTGTAGTATGACACAATCTACGCATGTGCACTACATCCACTCCAGGCTAATGCATACACAATGGCTGCGCGCAAGTGCAAATAATGAAAATCCTGCCTCAGTTGCAAGAATACAAGACCAGGCGAGACCTCAGAATCATTGTCATTCTCACATTGGCAGCAGCAAAGCAACCGATGGATATGAAGGAGGAATGAGTAGCCTGGAGTACCAGAAACTCCATAATTGCTCCAGGTTTGCTAATTTGCATATCGAGTTTTATAAAGATCAATTTAAAATGGAGGACCAAATTTAGAAAAGAAAATATGTTTAAATTCAGCCGACCCCAAAGTATTTTACTGTATGTTAGGTCAATATACCCATTGCAGGTGACAGACTCCCCTTAAGTTATGCCCCTGCTGTAAGCGAATAGATGGCGGGTCTATGGAGGATCAAGAATCAGTGATTGGTAAGTATAATATCATCCATCATGTACCGGAAAAAAAAAAATAGGTAGTGGCCAACTGTCACTCTATGGGGGCAATAAGGGGCATTATATGGGGCCATAAGCTACATTATAAATACATTGTTGTTAGAAAAAGTCTTTGACTATGGGAACCCAGAAATAATATTGTTTGGGGCCACAGAAATGCCAAATTTGCCCTTGGGTACAGTAATGTGGATCAAATGGTCAAAAAATTTGAGGATAGGACTTGTATAGTTTTTATTTTTTCTAAGAAAGGCAATGAGAACGAAATACAGCTATATGTTTCCCTACAGTCTGCAGAGCTGTAGCTATTGGGGGTACAGAGGTAGCCATTGCACCGGAGTCCTGCGGTCTAAGGTGGCCGATCTGGTCTGGCACATATGGACACCAGTATTATAACTGACCTATTGGAGGTCAATACTCTGTTACAGATTTTGCAGGGAGACATAGACGGTTCAAGTTAAAGAGGAGCTTTCATGTCCTCAGGCACATGCGGTTTTATATACGGCTAGAAAGACGACAGTGAGCAGAATTCAGTACCCCAGGGCAAGAGTTATGGGTGCCGTCACCGATATCACTTCACTGTCAGATGGGCATTCCTGACAGTCTAGCTGGGCACTGTGAGGACGCCCATCCTGAGAATACTGTCCATAGACTAGTACTGAGTGGCATTCTTCACAGCTTAGCATCATTCCTGGGTGGTAAGGAATGCCCCATCTGACAGCACAGAGCTATGGATTGCACTGTTAGGAGGGGCGTTCCTTACAGCCCAACTAGACTGTTAGGAATGCCCTTCTGACAGTGAAGAGATATTGGTAACGGCACTGAATGCTCCAGCCCTGGGGCACATAACGGGAAAGCCGACATGAGGCTGAATTCTGCTCACTAGCGGTATATAAATCCGCATGTGCCTGAGGACATGAAAGGTCTTTAAGTCTTTGGTCTGAAACCACATGTAACATATAAATATAACATACACGTGCTATATAAAAAGCTCAGCCCTGCTACATATAGCTAACAGAATGTAATGAGAATTCCATTTGCTCCTCTATAATGTTAAAGGCATCAAAACTGCAAGTAGATCAATTTCATGTTGGTCTCAGGCCAAAGCTTACAAGCACTGATAATACCAGGTCATTATCACATTGTGCAGTATGTAATTCTAACACTGTCCTATCGGACACGTGACAGATTATCTGCTTCATTATTGGAATGCATCTGATCTCTCCAGCTTACAAGTTCACATACAAAGTTTCCCTTCACAAGAACACTTCCAGAGTTAATGAATGTAACATAGATCCACAAGAATGATTTTCACAGATATTCCAACACTAACAAGGGGAAAGCTGAACTGGTGAACTAAACTCCTACACAGGCAACAAATGTATCTGTGTCGCTAGAATGGAAGACTCTTGAGGCTACAATCCTGCACATGTACAATTCTGTTTGTTAGGGCTTTCATATGCTATTGTGCAAACGTTCTAGGCTGCAAAGTAAGAATGCTTTAAGAAATAAAAGGGTTAATAGTTTATTTTTGTCAATTAACAAAATTAAGGGAATAAAGAAAATAGAAATCTAAACCCCATCAATATTTCTTGTGACCTTAGCCCTTTGGAGGAGGAGTCCTGGAAGTGATGATCCGGCCCCCGCAGAGCCCTGATCGCAATATCATCTAGTCTGTCTGGGATGACATGAAGAGATAGAAGGATTGGAGCAATCCTACATTCACAGAAGATCTGAGCTTAGTTCTCCAAAGTGGGAACAACCTCCCTACCAATTTCCTCATACTGGTAGGGTAAAGTTTTTATTGTAAGAAAATATCAAGTACAAAAAATAAGTTGCAGTTCTCACCTCACTGACTGGCCACTCTCATTCTAGGTTCTTGTTGGGCTTCAAGTTTTGGACTCCACACTGTGTAGTGATTAAAAAAATCTGCCGGCTACTTAGTCCCCCCTGCTGTCCGGTTACCTGCACAGAACCGCTGCCGCTCTCCGGAACTCTGGGTCGTTGTTCTCTGTCCTCTCCTCTCTCATTCAGATGCCGGCAGAACGCCATGCATGCTCCCGCCTCCTCATCTAGTGTAAATGATGCTGGGAGTAGGCGAGGCTTGTTGTGCCTACTCCCTACATCCCAGCCTAGGGAGGTGGGGGCACACACGGTGCTCTGCTGGTGTCTGAATGAGAGAGGAGAGGACAGAGACCAACGGCCCGGAGCTCTGGGGAGTTGCAGTGGTTCTGTGCAGTTAACTAGGGTTGAGCGATCGGGATTGGAATTCCGTTCCGGATCTTTTTTAGGCGGAATCTGAACCCGATCGCGATCATGAAATTTACTCGATCGCCGATCAGAATCCAATCTTTTCTGTTCCCGATCGCTTAACCCTAATACTGAGCCATTTCCCACTTGGGTCATCTGGGCAACACCTCATGTGAGTCAGCCACATCATGGGAGAGTAACAAGTAACATATACTATGGTGCACGGCATGGCTGCAAGGATATGTCAGTTTTGGAAACTCTTCACTGCTCATATTTTTCTGCAATGTGTTGATGCGACTTTAAAATACTGATTTTTTTCCATTTACATCACGTGGGGCCTCAAATGGCGATTCAGTAGCAATTACTAGACTTCCAAAGAGTAATGGTCTAAAATCCTTCTTTTCAAGTAACAATGGTCATGATGGAACAAATTAATATAATAACATAGCATCTTAACCAATATCCTACAGCAATAATCCCACAATGTTATACCTATTGTAGTACAATGGACAGTAAATGGCTGAGACATTCATCATCATCTACGAGCAGAAGTCCAGTCTGCGCAGGTTATAAGTCAGCATTGATTTTTACATTGGTTTCCATGCAGAAATTGAAGGTTATACCAGAATGGCAGCAATTCCCTGTAAAACTATATACACATCTACATTCACTCTTGTATATACACGCTTGTGATTTCGGCAGAAAGGAATGAGTCACATAATAGACTGTAAGAAGTGCAAATTAATGTGACTCATTTATTTATAATATCTTTATGATTTCGAGGAAATTTCCAGATAATTAGGTCGAACTGACATAAACAAATAACATATAACATAACAACATGAACGATATAGCATATGTAATGAAGTCACTGTGACACTGTATCCCAATAACCAGGGGCTAGGACTACTTAGTTTACTGTATAAATGTATTGTCATATGCTTTGTTATTTCTAACATTGATTTCCATTAAAAATAGGGAGAGAATATGAGTTATGGCAGTATTATAGTTGCTTTGCATGTCATGTTAACTGTGTAATGTATTCTGGCATTATGAGCAGTGTATGGCGGTATTATGGTTGTTTTGCATTCCATGTTCCGTTTGCAATGTATTCTGGCGTGATGTGAGCAGTGTATGGGTGCATTGCATGCCATGTTCCCTTTGCATGTATGGTGGTATTATTTATAGTTGTATTCATGGCATCATTATGGTTGCTTTGCATGCAATTTTCTCTTTGCGTGTATAATAGTATAATGTATAATTGTATTCATAGCAGTATTATGGTTGCCATGTTCCCTCTGTAATGTATTCTAGTGTTGTATGAGCAGTGTATGGTGGTATTATTTATAGTTGTATTCATGGCTGTATTATAATTGCTTTGCATGTCATGTTCCCTTTGCATGTATGATAGTATTATTTATAGTTGTATTCATGGTGGTATAATGGTTGCCATGTTTCCTCTGCAATATATTCTAGTGTATGGTGGTATTATTTATAATTTATTCATGGCGGTATTATGGTTGCTTTTAATGCCATTCCCTCTGCAATGTATTCTAGTGTTGTATGAGCAGTGTATGGTGGTATTATTTATAGTTGTATTCATGGCGGTATTATGGTTGCTTTGAATGCCAGGATCCCTTTGCAATGTATTCTAGTGTTATGTAGGCAGTGTATGGCGGTATTATTTGGCTAATATCCAAAACACAGGGATTTATGCATAATGCATAAAAATAACAAAGAAATTTGCAGGCCATTGACTCGCCACAACTGATTTTACCTAGGCCGCACATGAAATTTGGGATCCATTAGGCAACCAAAAACCAATTTATATGGGTCAGAGTAATCTATTAAAATGATTTGTTTTTAAAGCAAAGCAAATATTTCACCGATATCAGATGAGTAGACGGTCATATTCCAGATGAGAAAAAAATGTTTTAGGGCCTCCATAAAGTTGAGCTAATCTTGGAGAAGATAAAATTGGAAAACACATTTCTGTAAAAAAAATCAATGAGTGAAGATGAACTTAAGCTCGAACAATCAATACAGGAAATAAGCGGACTTCATGGAGGGGATTTCAATTCTTATGTGAAATAACATACTGAGTAAATATGGGCTCAGCTACAACTCAATGGGAATGATGACACGCTACGTAAAATGAGAAAGAAATTTTAAAAAATATACATATGATTTTTGGACAGAAGGCCTATGAGAATAACGTTACATTTTGTGATGGTGAAGCCGAACACAAAGAGAATTCTTTGTAAATAAAAGGAAGCTTTTATAGTACACTATTGATGTTGTTCCGGTTCATTAGGGGACCCGAACAATGGAGAGGTGGACTGCTAAGGGCTGGTTCACATCTGCGTTCGGTATTTATTTGGGGAGTCTGCATTGGGACCCCCTGAACGGAATACCTAATGCATTAGCAAGCGGTGAGCTTATGAAAGCACACGGAACCCATTGACTATAATGGGTTCCGTGTGTTGTCCGCACGGAACATGCAGTCAGAAAAGTACTTCATGAACTACTTTCCTCGCAGACACCGTGCAGAAAACACACGGACCCCATTATCGTCTATGGGGTCCATGTACTTTCACTGCTCACCGCTTGTCAATGCATTCGGTATTCCATTCGGTAGTTCCCCAAGCAGACTCCCCAAATGGAATACCGCACGTAGATGTGAACTGTGCCTAAAACAGCAGTCACATACGGAGCCCAGTACACCCCATTGACTATAACAGAGTCCATCAAGTGTCCCTCGTTTTTGAAATGAAGCCAGTCTAGCAAAAAGTCCTCCATGCACAACTTCTTCTACCATCAATTTTCGGCGAATTCTGGAGAACCTGACGCAAATATGAACCTAGCCTTAGCATCACTGGTCCAGAAATCAGGATATCATATCAGTCCCATTAAATTTCCATTCATAATGTCCAATAATATTGTATCATTTTATTATGATTATGGGAATGGACATCATTTATAAAGACTCAAAAAAATTAGGAAGAATGTATCAAATCCTCGATTCCATAATTCTGGTTTCAAAAAGTAGCGAAATGTGGTTTGGGATTTTTTTAATTTTTTTTTTTTTTTGGGGGGGGGCTAATTTGCACAATTAATTTGCCACATTTTGGATTTAAGGATGCACCAAATGTATTATTGCACCACGCTTGATAAATTTGGAGTCAATTACTGCGACGCAGACGCCAACAAAACTGACTTCAAAAATTCCATGTAGTTATCCAATCTTACTGCTAGGTATAAGCTACTGCATATTGGCCCATAGCTTATAACAGATCACTGTGTACTTCAACAGGGGGCTGCTTTGTGGTTATTTTGTTGTCAGGGACCTTTCTAACAAGTAGGATTTTCTTCCCTTTAAGAACATTAGTTTTTTCTAATTACCAAGGATCTGTCCACTTTTGATAAATATATAGATGATATTATGTAACTTACAACTACTGTATATTTCAATGCCACGATATAAAAGCTCCATAGTGCCAAGAAAATGATACATTGCACAATGTCTCTTAAAATCAATAGAATGTGTATTAAATCCATGGACCTGACAGGGGCTCAAGAGCAAGAGACTCTCTATGGCTGATCCCCGATCTGGATGATATATAAGAGATCTGAATTGGGGCATTGTGTATTAATATTTTATTTTTCTGTAGGGTATTTCTATTTCCTCCCATACTGGTGTTGTAGTTCCTCAAGTTCCTCTTTATTGACGCTAGCTTATTGTTTTCCTAAATGCTAGTAATACTGTAAATTTGATTTACTGGAAATTTTGCCTTAGAGTGCCCCCTAGTGAGTAGTTTTAGTTTAAAGAGGTATCAGTTTTAATAAAATATTGTTCATATAACAAGATTCCTCAATATAAAAAAAATTACTAATAGACATTATGTTAAAAGTCTACACTGTTCACCTGATTTACATTCATAGATTGTAAGCCCTCGCGGGCAGGGCCCTCTACCCCACCGTGCCAGTCGGTCACTGTTAGTATTATATCTACCTGTATTTTCTGTGTATTGTATGTAAAACTCCAAATGTAAAGCACCATGGAATTAATGGTGCTATAAAAATAAACAATGATAATAATAATAATAATAGGTTATGTGCCCCTCCCTGTGAGCAGTGAGGCCTGCAAACTATGATAGAGCGATCGGGATCGGAAAAGATCGGATTCCGATCGTTGATCGAGCAACATTCATGATCGGGATCAGATGGAAAATGATTGGAAATCGGATTTTAAAATCGATCCTGAGATCTCAAGATCAGCTCAACCCTACTGCAAACAAAACATCACAGCGTGTGACCTGTTAGAAGCCACCCACCCTTGCCTAGTCCTGCACATTGAGAAGCAGGATACGCCTACTGTTTCTAGCTCCGCCCCATTACCTATCACTGTGGCCACACACACTGACATCATAGAAGTAGTGTATACGCAATGCCTTTTGCTCCTTACTGTTGTGGTGACTCCAAGAGGGAAATTGTGACGAGGCATTGCCAAGTGCCAAGTGACATTGGAGGAGAGCAAAGATTGGTGCAGAAGCATGTGACACACCACAGCGGGAATAGGGATAGCGGTATAGAGCATTGTGGAGAAAAGCAGTTTGGGCAACGATTCCCAGTTCATTTGCATATTATGAAATAAATGAATGTCTCTGCAATGGCGGCACACATTTTCATGGGGTAAAAGGGCTTGCATTCAAGCGAGTCTGACCTATCTGTGTTGCTGGTTTAATAGGATTCATCCTGGTGGCAGACTCCCTTTAAAACATGTATGTGCAAATATTGGTTTGTTGTCTATGTTTGTATGTATGTGCTTGTGTGTATGTCTATGTAAATATATATTCCTGTATGTAAATGTTGCATTGGAGTTTGCGTGTGTTTATAGTTATTTTCTCGTACATACATTTGTATCTGTGTATATAGCTTCATTTATGTGTTAGTGTATGTGTATAGAGTATATGGAGTTGTATACATGTATATGTTAATATGGATGTATGTATGTTTTATGGCTCCGTTATTTCAATGTCCTATTTCATCCCCTAGCAGAAGGCTTCATAACTCTACAATCTGGAATTGCTTGGATGAAAGGATGTTTCTTACAATGTAAACAGACCCTTGGATAATCGGCATCCCAGGAATGTAACATGTCTCTTCATGGCGGCTATCACCAGAATTCCTCGTGTTTGACGTTAAAGTATTTTATGATATTTCTTGGGGATTCCTTCCTAAAACACGGCATTTTATATGTTTTGACTCCTGTAGGTCAATATTTAACGATAATGCTAATAGTTTGTATGAAAAGGATAAATCTATGGAAACATTACAGTAGCCTGAGATGGAATGTTCTCTGTCTATATAATAACCCTCTTACTAGACCTGGCTTCGCTATTCAATTGTGAGAAAAGAAGTAGAATAACAGCACTAGCTGTCAAAGTCATGTTTTGATGGAGCACGCGATTTTAACAAGATTTCACATCCATTTAAACCCGTGTATTGTGTTCGTGTTATGGATTGAACATAATAAACATGCATTAGGGATGTAACGTAAAGAGGACCTTTCACCACCTCCACCAACTCTAGTTCTTCGCACCCTTCGATCATTGCCGCTCTACTGATTCCTACATGGAATTTATCTCTGGCCCCCGCCATTCCTGAGCAATCAGTTCTATTAGTTTCTGCATCCAATAGGCTAATAAGGTTCTCTACTGTTATGTGGACTGTCCTAGGATTTGGGAGATAACCTGGGATCCATCCACCTGACAGTAGAAAACCTAATTTAATTTTCATACTGTGGATAGGTCATCAGCATGTGATCTATGGGGTCCGTCACCCGGACCCCGCATGGATCAGCTGTTGTGACAGCCTCCAGACTCCTGAAGTTACAAGAGTGCATGGGGAGATTGTGAAGTCTTCAAGTAATAGGAGCAATTGCCCACTTGCTTTATCCACTGCAGTAACTTCCAGCACCCAGAGGTGGCGTCGGACCTCCACAGATCACATACTGATGACCTAAACTGTAGATAGGACCTATCATTTTTGGGATCAGAAAACTGCTTTAAGATTGGCTGCAGAAATCTATACATCCATCTAGTCATACCCATCAAAAGGAAAGGTAAGGAAGGACACGTTTGTGCATTCACATACACACATATCGCCATGCTACATATACACATACAACCGCACCAGATATACTGTGAAATCTAATTACTATTATGACTAGCCTAAATAAAGAGACAGATCCACATTACTGAAGAGTAAAGCTACTCATAGCCACAGGATTATTGCTGGATGAACGCTCAGCTGTTTGCCAATGCTCATTCCTGTCCCATTAACATGCCAAGCCTATTCTGCATACCTATCTATGAAGGCCAGAGTTCTGAATGGCTACCAGACACCTTTGACACCAAGGCTGCATAGAGATATGTTAAAAGTGTTCTCCAATCTGGAAGAGTCCCTTGACATTAGCATATCACAAAGTGTCTCCTTACTGGAATTTACCATTATCAGCTGTAATCTGGGGGGAATCTAGTAGATATAAGTAGAAGAAACTTATTAATATATAAGAGAGAAGGGGGGTAGGAGGAAACAACCCACCTTCTCTGGTACATTTATTTTGAAATCGCCACTGTATCTGTCTTGAGATGGACTGCAAGTCATAAGTCTATAGAAGTCTATGGAGAGGGGAAGGTGGGTAGTATATATGTTCTGCATGGTCCTAGGGCTGTTTCTAAGAGAGAGCAATATTGGGAGCATATTCTCCTCTTCTTACTGTGAGCAGTGTATGGCAGCTAGTCTCCATCTACCAGCTCAGGGAGAACAGCAAACTACACATAGAGCCTACAAAGGGAAAAAATTGCTAAAATTGAAGAATATAAGTCATACAATGAATAGAAATAGTGTTTTTTCATGTACACATGGCAGATTATCCTGAAAACAACAAGTTTTTTTTAAAGGGGTTATCCAGCTTTAAAAAAAATAACTGCAAATACATCCCAAGCAGAGATAAATAGTCACTGTTGCCTTGTGCAGCCTTTGCCTGGCTTTAATTTACTTGCTGCTCCTTGTATCACTGTTATTTACATGCAGTGAATCTGTGGACAAACTACATTTCCCATGATTCATCTTCCTGTTCTAACTCTATGTATCCTTCCCTTCTCTACTCTCCCCACTCGTATAAATTCCCTCACTGCCACAGGGTCTATTTTGTATCACAGTGTCTGCCTTGTGTCTCCCTTCTTCAGTCAGTTCAGCGTCCTTTGCCTCTGCATATCTGACCAGGCAATAAATCACTCCCATGAGTGACTTCAAGGGGCAAGGAGGTCACATGTTGCTGTGACGTTTCAGTTGCTGGCTGAACTGCTCTCCAGGAGCAGCAGTGATGTTGCAAATAAAACGTCACAGCTCTGGTTAATGATCTGAAAATAAATCCGATAAACAGTGCTGAATTTCAACCGGGTATATATTAGGAAGTTTTTTGTATTGATGCATCTTGTTATTTGTCCCATTTAAAATAAATAAAAAAAATGGATAACCAGCCTATAATGAGGTCCGTGTGGTTTCTGCATGAAACATGCGGAGAGAAAAGTACTTTTCTCTCTGCATGATTCGCGCGGACAGTAAGTGGAAACTACATGGACCCCATTATAGTCTATGGAGCCGGTGTGGTTCCTTAGCTAACCGCTTTTTAATGCATACAGGTTTCCGTTCGAGGGTCCCATGTGGACTCAGCAAACAGAATACCGAACGTAGATATGAACCGGGTCTAAGCTAACCAATAGATATGGTAAAATTAGACCTAAGTATCTACATATCCAATTCATGATACATTGTGAGCCTTTGTGATTATTTTGGCACATCTTTAGAATGCCTAGTCTACATTTACACCATCTCTTAGATGGGATTAGTAAATTTACCCTAAGGTGTTTCTCACCTTGGTAAAAAACCAAGACATCATTTTTTACCTACCAGTGTATAAGATAAATAACCGAGCAATTTCACTTCTTATTCTATAATCACAACAACTTATGTTATGACAAGTTCTGAAATGTCTCTGGATTATGTCTGCAGGCACGTCTTATTCCATTCTCCTCAACACAAGATAATCACAGATCTGACATGCTGGGAAAATTGATCTGACTTTTAGTTCCTAAAGAGAGAAGGGAGTTTGCTGGAAGCGTTCTGTGTATGGTGATATTATAAACTTAGTCCAGATAGCTGTATGTGCAGAATGCCTCGACCGAGGTCAGAAGAGAATGGGCAGAATGCATTACATTAGGAGCCTCCATTGTAGATTCTGACAAAAATGCTGGAAAAAATAGGACAGCATCCTGCAAATAGGACAGACGGTCTAAAACTGCACCAGATTTATCAAAGTGTCTAATGCTGGATGATAAAACTGGTGCATCTTCAGATTGTCCAATGTAAATTTACACCACCTGTTAGTTGACTTTGTTTCCAACAACAAAAGAAAATGCACCAAAATTTTGGTAAATTTTTTTGATCACAGTGTGCCCCTTTCGTACCAAGCCCCATCTCCTGTCAGACAAGCCTGAAGAAAGTGTCTAAAGTGGTTATAATAATAATAATAAATGTGGCAAAAAGCATGTGCGGCAGTTTTTGGTGCAAAATTCTCGAATTCTAGAACTGTTTCAATGGTAAATCTACATGTAAATCTATGAACTACAGGAAATTGTGAACTATGGCATGTGCCATCTGAACGCCTTTCTAGACATGCATTGAGTGTTTTAGATTATGGCAGTAGGTGGTCGATATGATGAGGCAGGGGTGCATGCAAACAAGAATAGTATTGTCCAGTATCAGCAACCAGATGTGTCCTCTGGTCCTTCACTGTTGACCTGTAATTCAGGCCATGGCTCGGCCGCTTGAGATGCACAGTGGCAATGATTATGGCAAATCTGGTGGCTTATTTGAGGGGGAAGTATGTATAGCCTGCATGTTGATTATTATACATTTTCCTTGACCTTCTTCCCCATCTTATTGTTTTTGGTTGACTCTTGACTGACTCCAATGCTGGCCTCGGCCTTGTTCTTGATTATCTCCTCTGCCTTGGATTGTCCATGTGGTTCTGGCCATTCCATTTCTGACTACTCTTCTGTCTTCTGCTCAAGCCTGTGACTTTTCTGACAATTTTCCTGAAGCAAAATCTATATCTTCTTGAAGGGATTAAAGGATTTTTACCAATGACATATCCAAAAGATAGGTCAGACACTGGACAATTCCATTAGTTGCTGGAAAACATGTCTAGGGGTGAAGACTAGGAGATGCTTTAGACTGTTTCGGGAATCCCCATAGCCAGTATGTAATGAGTGCATGGGACCCTTGTATCCCAATAGCTCGGCATAGACTGTATATTTCTCCACCTTTAACTGTGAGCCATTATGTTACTTAGTTTCACTGAAAGGTATTGTATCATTAAAATTGTTTTTTTTTCTGCCTACCATGTTGAAATAGCCTTAAGAAAGGCTATTCTTCTCCTTCCTTTAGATGTCTTCTCTGCGCCGCCATTTGGTAGAAATCCCGGTTTTTGTCAGTATGCAAATGAGTTCTCTCGCAGCACTGGGGGTGGTCCCCAGCGCTCAAACAGCACTGGGGGCATCCTGAAATCTGTGAGAGAAATCTCCAGCGCCACTTTCACCTTTGTCTGGAATGGCCTCTTTTTGCATCTTCTTCCAGAGCTTCTAGGTCGCAGGCTTCAGGCAAAGCTGACTGTGCATGCTCGCAAGCCACAAGAAAATGGCCACTTACACAGTAAGTTTGAGCGCTGGGGCCCGCCCCCAGTGCTGCGAGATAACTCATTTGCATACCGACAAAAAAACGGGATTTCTACTGAACGGCGACCCGGAGAAGACATCTAAAGGTAGGAGAAGAATAGCCTTTGTTAAGGCTATTCCAACGTGATAGGCAGAAAAAATACAATTTTAATGATAGAATCCCTTTAAGTGCAACAATTCTACATGGGCCACCTTCCATAATGGGCAGCGTCACAGATTGCACATAATGTTAAGTATGTCCACCCATGGAATGATGTGAGCGCAAGTGTGAGTGGCTACATATAGATTCTATTATTTAATACTTCTGTAGTAGTACTCACCTCTTCCAGGGACTCCGTTTCCAGCATCGGAAGATCCTTTAGGTCGATATACAGGTCCCTGTTCTATTTGTACCAAGTGTCCGTTGTAGCCAATCACAAGCCTCAGTGGTCACCTATTCACAAATGGCACATCACAGTACCATCACGTGCCATTTCTGAATAGGTCACCATTGAGGCCGGTGAATGACTGGTGACGTTAGCCGAGGGACCGGTATATAGACAGGAAACCAAGACCAGGGAAGAGACAAGTACTTATTTGTAATGTTTAGAGGGCCCTCCACAACTCTATTAGATAATATATTTATGGCTTGGAACATCCCTTTAAGCCTGCACATTAGTAAGACTTATGTAGCCCTACCATCATTATGTATCATTATGTTCATACAATTTATATAATTGAATTTTTCCTATGTACACCAGTGTAAATACAAGTGTTGGAATACAAATAATATTTTTAGTAATAGAACGTATAAAAAAAACCGAAACATTTTCCTTGAAAGCGACAAACATTATCCTTGTAATGTATACAGATGTTTCTTTCGAACAATCACGTAATTTATTAATGTGACCCCAAGAGTCCTATAGAAAGCATTCAGAGTGCTATCATTGTGATATAGTTCATTAACTTCCCCAGTGCTCCGTACAGGATGGCGCTCTCATTAATCACAATGGAATGATCGCTTTTGGCTGTTGCCACAACAATGATTTTTATTAGCTTTCTAAACAGATACACTGCAGGCGAGAGACTGGATAATATTTATCATTGGAGGATTATACTAAATCTATTTCTGGAGGTGTTAGGAATCACTTTCTGGCAGATCAGCAAAAAGAAGAAACATTTTACGCACTGTTTTTGTTTGCTGTATGTTTTTTTGTGAAAATGTATCTTCCTTAATAGATTTCGGTTACAAATAGCGATGAGTGAAGTGGTTTGGTTTGTTACAATTTTTAGGGGTTTGCAACCCAAGAATCCTTATTATACTCGGGATCCCTTTAGTATAATAATTGAAAGACCAGGGAATGTGTAGAAAAAAAAAACACGCTCAGGCTAAGACCCCATATAGTGCAATATGGCAAAGAAATACTGTGAAAAAAACCCGCCATGGGAGCACGCCACATTTTTTTCTGAACGGTTTTTCCTTTGCGTTTTTGCAGTTTTCCTCTGCAAAATTTCTGTCCTTATTTTACCTATATGGAATACCTATATCTCAGTGGCATAACTAGGAATGGCGGGGCCCCGTGGCGAACTTTTGACATGCCCCCCCCCAACCGACACCGACGTCGAAGACCTCGACCGGCCCCCTCCTCCGCATCCTATTATGTCCCTTAGTGGCCCCTGCACACAGTATTATCCCCCATAGTGGCCCCTGCACACAGTGTTATGTCCCTTAGTGGCCCCTGCACACAGTATTATCCCCATAGTGGCCCCTGCACACAGTATTATGTCCCTTACTGGCCCCTGCACACAGTATTATGTCCCTTACTGGCCCCTGCACACAGTATTATAGCCCATAGTGGACACCCATAAACAATTATTATACTCTGGGGTCTTTTCAGACCCCAGAGTATAATAATTGGAGACCCGGAGGAATAAAACATAAAAAATACTGTTTCTTACCTGTCCCCGGCTCCTACGCTGTCTTCTCCGCTGCCGTCCTTCTGAAATGACGTCAGACGTCACATGACCTGGACGCAGGCCGGGTTCATGTGACGTCAGAGACGTCAGAAAGGACGTCAGGAAGGAGGCCTGGCAGGATCGTGGAGAGGTAAGTAACAGTGTTTGTTACGTTCCCTTACCTCTCCCGGGCCTCCAATCATTATACTCGGGGGACAGCAAAGACCCCCGAGTATAATGATAGTATTTGTGGGGCCTGCGGTGTCACTTACCGATCCCAGCCCAGCCAGGATCGGCAAGTGAATATGGCCCGTAACGGCCAATTAAAAAAAAAAAAACGCAGCGGTAGCGGCTGTCACCGGGCCCCCTAATGGCTCGGGCCCTGTGGCAGCTGCCTCCACTGCCTCTACGGTAGTTATACCCCTGCTATATCTGTAACACTATGTAATAGAGTTTTTGTCCTTGTTCATCAAATATTATTTCCTAACAGTACATAGGTTGGCATTACAGAAAATACTAATTATTATTAATCAGCTTTGTTTTTATGACAGGACATTGAAAACAATAAATGTCTGATATTAGTAAAAATAAGGACTATATTCAGCCGTCTAGCTTCATATACAATAACAAAATGTCATACAAAAATAATGTCATTATACAGCACTGTAAGAGTCGAGATATTCAATTTAAATTGTGTAGACCAGGGGTTTCCATTGGTCATTTGCCTTGTATTGTGGCCCTGCGAGGCCTCCACATCCGTTCCTGTGGTGTATTAGCCTCTTCTCTGTTGTTTTGCATTTGATGTTGTATGTTATTTCTTTTTTTGAAAAATCTTCCAATAAAAATTGATTACACCTTAAACTTATAGTGTGTTTCTAGATTTACGATTATACTGTAAGTCACTTTCTCGAACAAGTCCGCAAATGTAATCTCCCATCATGTTTTTGTTGTACTGTCCTTGGTAGCAGCGTTCAAAATCCAGTATATCTTGATGAAAGTGTTCTCCTTGCTCCTCAGAGAATGCCCCCATATTCTCCTTAAACATTTCAAGGAGGGACAACACAGTGGCTCAGCTGGAGTCCTGTGTTTGAATCCCACAAGGAACAGCATCTTCAAGGAGTTTGTATGTTCTCCCTGTGTTTGCGTGGATTTCCTATTATTCTACAAAGACATACTGATATGGAAAAAAAATGTACAGTGTGATCCCCATATGGGGTTCACAATCTACAAAAAAAAAAAAATGTTGAGGTGGGCATCAAGAATATGAACTCTAAGGGAGCATTCACACTACCGTCGGTGTCCGACAGCTAGTGTCTGCTGCTAATGTCCGTGCAAAATCTTGTGCAGACACTAGCTGTGTCTGTGACATTTTGCATTCATTTCAATGGACATCGGGTGCGTTCTTTTACAGTCCTTGTCTGTCCTTAACTGACCGTTCCCAAAGATGTCCGACTTTTCAAGTGGATAGCAAAACCAGACATGTCGGGTATGCAAATACATGTGATATACAGTCCATGATCATGTGAAAAATCAGTTATGTGATGTACAGTCCATGGTCATGTGATATACAGTCCATGGTCATGTGATATACAGTTGATAATCATGTGATATACAGTCCATGGTCATGTGATATACAGTCCATGGTCATGTGATGAACAGATGAGTAGTGACTGTAACGAGCCGTGCACCGGTGTGCTCATCACTTTTCATTATACAAACAATAACATTTATTTGTTGAAAGTGAAGAACCCCTTTAAGGAGACATAGTGCCCCTTCAGAAATGATCTATCGATGCTGATAATGATGACTGCATGGATGGTGGTAGTCACAAGATTCATCCACAGTATCTCTTGTTCAGCTGTCACTGGTTGGATCTTTTCTTCTGGCTTTGACCTGGCTTCATTCAGCCTGTGCAGAAGAGGATTTGTCCAGCCGAGAAAGCATTCAAGTGGGTATATCATGACTGACACCATCACAGGCTATATTTCCATATACCATGACCTGACTAAGAATGTATGCCACACAACTGAGGCCTTAATAAATACTTTTAGTTTGAGGCTAGAGATACAGTAGACGAACCTCATGAGATATATTTTGTGGGTTCGTCCACATGCTTTGGGCCGAATTTGTTTATCATGAATGAATTGAAATGACATTATTATTATTTGCTGGGTTCTCTTCAGACTCCAATAAGTACAGTCATGGCCAAAAGTTTTGAGAATGACACAAATCTTATATTTTCACATGATCTGCCGCCCTCTGGTTTTTATGTGTGTTTTTCAGATGTTTTTTTATCATATACAGAAATAGAATTGCAATCATATTATGAGTAACAAAAGCTTATATTGACAGTTAGAATGAGTTAATGCAGCAAGTCAATATTTGCAGTGTTGACCCTTCTTCTTCAGGACCTCTGTAATTCTCCCTGGCATGCTCTCAATCAACTTCTGGACCAAATCCTGACTGATAGCAGTCCATTCTTGCACAATCAATGCTTGCATTTTGTCAGAATTTGTAGGTTTTTGTTTGTCCACCCGTCTCATGATGATTGACCACAAGTTCTCAATGGGATTACGATCTGGGGAGTTTCCAGGCCATGGACCCAAAATCTCTATGTTTTGTTCCCTGAGCCATTTAGTTATCACCTTTGCTTTATGGCAAGGTGCTCCATCATGCTGGAAAAGGCATTGTTGATCGCCAAACTGCTCTTGGACGGTTGGGAGAAGTTGATCTTGGAGGACATTCTGGTACCATTCTTTATTCATGGCTGTGTTTTTAGGCAAGACTGTGAGAGAGCCGATTCCCTTGGTTGAGAAGCTACCCCACACATGAATGGTTTCAGGATGCTTTACAGTTGGCATGAGACAAGACTGGTGGTAGCGCTCACCTCGTCTTCTCCGAATAAGCTGTTTTCTAGATGTCCCAAACAATTGAAAAGGGGATTCATCAGAGAAAATGACTTTACCCCAGTCCTCAGCAGTCCACTCCCTGTACCTTTTGCAGAATATCAGTCTGTCCCTGTTGTTTTTTCTGGAGATAAGTGGCTTCTTTGCTGCCCTCCTTGAGACCAGACCTTGCTCCAAGAGTCTCCGCCTCACAGTGCATGCAGATGCACTCACACCTGCCTGCTGCCATTCCTGAGCAAGCTCTGCACTGCTGGTAGCCCGATCCCGCAGCTGAAACACTTTTAAGAGACGGTCCTTTCTTGGGTGCCCTGGAGCCTTTTTGCCAACAATGGAACCTCTCTCCTTGAAGTTCTTGATGATGCGATAGATTGTTGATTGAGGTGCAATCTTTCTAGCTGCGATACTCTTCCCTGTTAGGCCATTTTTGTGCAGTGCAATGATGACTGCACATGTTTCTTTAGAGATAACCATGGTTAACAGAAGAGAAACAATGATGCCAAGCACCAGCCTCCTTTTAAAGTATCCAGTGGTGTCTCCAGTCCTGTCCTCATCAACACCCACACCTGTGTTAATGGAGCAATCACTGAAACAATGTTAGCTGGTCCTTTTAAGGCAGGACTGCAATGATGTTGAAATGTGTTTTGGGGATAAAGTTCATTTTCTAGGCAAATATTGACTTTGCAAGTAATTGCTGTTAAGCTGATCACTCTTTATAACATTCTGGAGTATATGCAAATTGCCATTAGAAAAACTGAAGCAGTAGACTTTGTAAAAATTAATATTTGTGTCATTCTCAAAACTTTTGGCCATGACTGTAGGTGCAGAAACATAAACACTTCCTCGCCTCTCCTGGGCTCCTTCACAGTGTCTGGTGTAGGGTCGTCTTTTGTCCTCCTAGCTGATATCGGGGAACCGCTGCCATGATACAAGACCCTAATAGTGATGAATGGGTCAAGCTCAAAACTTTTGGAAAATTAGCATCAAATGAATACAAACTGGTTTTCCCATTTATAGTACCGGCCAACTTCTTTAAGAATAATTTCCTCTAGTGCCAAAGGAAGGTTCTCTGCCTAAGATACGAGAACCTCAGGGGTACATGCCATGTCTCTAAGAGGTATTTGCACAATGTTATGATAGGAAACTTAGTATATGATCATAGCCGTAAAGGTACTTTGATGCAATTTGTGTGTGTAGGAGGCACTTGTCATAGGAACATTGCGCTACAAGGCTCCAGTAGACGCACTCCATGTACCTCAGTCCAACATTGCATCTTTGAACTATTTTTGTTGTAATTTTTAAGTCAAGTGTCACAAATAAAATCACTTTCTCTCCTGGCGCATTTCCAGCCTGCATTGTAAAAAACTGAGAAACAGTATTTCCTACAGCACTACATGAATGTCACAGAAGGAAACAGACCTACGCTTGCCCCAAATTATATTTGTGTTATAATCTAGTTTGACATTTCCTTAACCTATAAAAGGCTCGAACATTAATCCACCACGAATTGAAAGCATGTCATAAAACTGGCTGAAAGGGTAAAGACTGGGAAGATTGACAGCTTAATTTCATATTCATGGCATTCCTAGTTCATAAGTGTAATAATTGCATATAACCTGGGACCTGCAGGGAGAGATTACAAGCAATGTTAGCGTGTTGCATAAAATATTATGTATGTGGCCGTATAACTGTGGATCATATAGATTATTTTAACACTAAATAACCATGAAATTTAAGAGAGTACATATTAAAATACAGCTGTTAGGATGCAAAAATGTCATGAATAATACATGTAAGTTAAATGAATTTAATTGTTTTTTTTTTTGTTTTTTTTAGTTACATAGATATATAGAATTCTGTAGAAAATTTGAGCCACCCCAGTTTCGCCAATGAGTTAATTTCCCATTATGGATCTGCATGTAAAACAAAGGAGGTGGAAATAATTTCCGATTGGAGCTTCCTTTGTCTTGACCATATGAACCTCAACCATCGGAAGAATGCCAGTGAAGAGAAATTTGGCCAAATGCAAAGAATAGTATAGGTGAGAGATTACTATTAGAGATGAGCGAGTAGTATTCGATCGAGTAGGTATTCGATCGAATACTACGGTATTCAAAATACTCGTACTCGATCGAGTACCACTCGCTATTCGAATGGAAAAGTTCGATGCAGAACCAGCATTGATTGGCCAAATGCTATACAGTCGGCCAATCAACGCTGGTTCTTCTCCTACCTTTAGAAGTCTTCTCTGTGCAGCTTCCCTGCAGCGTCTTCCGGCTCTGAATTCACTCTGCCCAGGCCCGATGCCTGGCAGAGTGAATTCAGAGCCGGAAGATGCCGTGGGGAAGCTGCACGGAGAAGACTTCTCGGAGGATCCAGCCTGACCCTCACTCGATATAATTTGATCAAATGTTGCCTACCCCTGAAACGAGCATTTTCCCCCCATAGAGTATAATAGGGTTCGATATTCGATTTGAGTAGTCGAATATTGAGGGGCTACTCGAAACAAATATAGAATCTCGAACATTTTACTGTTCGCTCATCTCTAATTACTATATACTGTTCGTAGGCCATCCTACATAGTAGTTCAAAGAGAGTCTACCACCCCAAAAGTCACCTCTAATAAACCATTTATACACAATTGAAGGGATGTTGGTGACATTGTGAACATACTTTTTTTGTGTCCATCGAAGGTTGACCGGCTAACATAATTTCAGTGATATTCTTGTTAGCTCAGGCGAATGTGTTAACAAGATCAAGGTAGTTGGTACCAGTCTGTCATGCTGGTAGAGTTATAAAAGTAGACTGGATGCCTCAAAAGGGAAGGTGGTGCTTGGAATCATTGTCTTCTTCTGTTAACCATGGTTACTGCCAAGGAAACTCATGCAGTCATCATTGCTTTGCATCAAATGGGCTTTATTGGCAATGGCATTGCTGCTCTTAGGTTTGCCCCTAAATCAACCACCAACCAAGGGCTTCGAGAAGAGTTATTCCATGACTGTGAAGTCCAGACATTCTCCTAAAGAGGATTCAGTTTTGGGATCAGTTGAACACCAGTATAGAGCTTGCTCAGGAATAGCATCAGGTAGGTTTCAGTGCATCTGCACACACAAAGGCTTTTGGAAGCTGGCCTGGTGTCAAGAAGGGCAGCAAAGACGTCACTTCTCTCCAATAAAAAGATCAAGGACAGACTGACATTCTGCAAGACAGTTATGTTTTCTGGTGAACCCCACTCCATGTACAAGAATGACTGGAGATGAAAAGGTGAGCATTGCCATGAGTCCTGTGTCATACCAACAGTAAAGCATCCTAAGACCATTCATATGTGGGATTGCTTTGTTATCCAAGGGAGTGGGCTCACTCATAATTTTGTCTAATATCACTGCCATGAATAAAGAGTGGTATCTAAATCTTATCCAAGAGAACCTTCTCCCAACCATACTGGAGAAATTTGGCCAAGAACAATGCTTTTTCCAGCATGACGGAGAACCACGTCACAAGGCTAAAGTGGCAACTAAGTGGCTGTAACATTGAAACTTTGGGTCTATGGAAACTAATGAAATCTCAGTCCCATTTAGAACCTGTGGCCAAACAAAAACACATAGCTTGTGATAACTCCAAGCACTCCGGTGGCCTCTCTCTGCCTCCTCCGTGTCGTCATGCATCCAAGGTCACTGTTGAGGCCTGTAATTTTGCCTCAATGGAGATATTGGCATGCTTCTAGGAATTTATCTATAAAACATCATGGCCTCTTTTTGTACAACCTCCTCTTACCGGATGGACTTACCTCAGCTTTGGTGCGACCATGGAGTAGGCTTGGCCTTTTCCGTGTCGCTGACTTAATAGACCTGCTGACATTGGTGCTTAGGCCCTTTGAGTATTTTGTGTCAGAACTACATCTAGCCCCCACTGAAAGGTTGCATTTCCAGAAGATTGTCCATTTTGTTTTTACCCAGTTCGGCTCTCTGAAGATGTCTCCACCGACTGTCTTTGAAAAACTATGTCGTGCGGGCACCTCTACTGCAGGCCTTATTTCTGGTATTTATGGTATCCTCTCCTCCTCTGGACGGCAGGGCCCCATATCGCATAAATATATGGAGAGGTAGTCTGGGGCCTTGAACAGGCAGATCTCCCCGAACCAATGGCAAATTATCTGGTGCCGTGCAGCTAAATCCTCCATCTGTGTATCATACCCCAGCCTTGCTCCACTCCCTTAATCCTAACATCTCTTCCCAGTCTTGGCGTTGCCGGGCAGGAGTGGGTACTCTGTATCATATTTTTTGGGACTGTCCAGGGATCCGTCCTTTCTGGCTGGAGGTCAAGTCCCATACAGACGCTTTATTCAAGGTGTCCCTTTAGACCCCCTCATCTATCTCCTAAATCTTCCCCCTGCTCATCTGGGTAAGCACACCTCTAAATTGTTTCTTTATCTCTGTACCACAGCCAAAACTCTCATCGCTCTCCGATGGAAGAGTGCCTCTCCTCCCTCTGGCTCTGATCTTGTAGCCCGAGTTAAGAATGTCCATAGCATGGAGAACTTGACAGCTACACTTATCCATACTGTTGATGCGTTCCAGGCTATATGGTCATCTTGGGACGCATACTGTATTTTGAATGGTCTCTGACTCCTTTCCCTTCCCTTCCTCCCCCACCCCCTCATTTCCACTCTCAGGTTTTTGTGATGTGTAAACATTCCCAGTCTATTTGACGGTATGTGCATGGCTTCACGTTCATGTTTTTTATGTTTTCAACTCTTGTGTTGTATTGTATTTTACAAAAATCCTTTCAATAAAAATTACAGTTAAAAAAAAAACCCAAACATCATGGCCTCATGAAGCTTGGCATGGCCATGTGACCACTGGTGGCCCAATCGCAGGCCTCAGCGGTGACCCCAGCTGCATGACATCTTGGAGGAGGTGGAGAAATCAATATAAAATGCTTCATTTGTTGAAGTAAAGTAACACCAATGCTGTATGTACAGAATATATAGAATTTATACATGAATGCTGATTCAAGGAGGTTAGGTGGGCAGAGTTGGAGTTCAGTTCATGCCTATCACTTCAATAGGAGGGACTTATTGAATAAATGGGGTGGGGATGCTCCTATGTCTATTATTGCTACACTCTCAGTGGGAGTAAAGCACCCCCATTCTCAGGGTCAGGGGGTGTCTCAGTGGTCAGGACCCCACCAATCAGCCATTTTCCTTCTATTCTATGGATAGAGGATAAATCATTTTTGTGTAACAACTCCTTTAAAGCAAAAAAAATAAAAAATAAATGATGCTGGGAAATGTTAATATTTGCAATACAATGGTGCACATTGTAGAAGTCTGTGTTCCTTGAAGTTGTTTCTATTCTCAACCTGCGAGCCAGTTTATCTATCTTCTGTAGAAAGTAAATTCTTCTCCTTGTGATGGCTCTCAGATCCAGAGGTTTCTCTCTCTGGTATGTACTACAGCTGAGCAATAAAACTAGAGATGTTTTAAGAAGAACTTAATAAAGATCACTTAGCGATGTGAACCATCACACTCCCTCCTTCATAGCAGGTCAAGTATTTGGATACATCATACTCTGCTTAGATTGGAAAGAATGTGATCACGTGGTAGGTTTAAGTAGAAAGTTGAAGTTGAGGTAGAAGGCGACTTTGAGGTGATGGAATATAAGATTACATTAAGCAACGTCTAATAAGATTAATGCTGTGAAAGACGATAAGAAAATAGAATTAGTATATAGAGATCAGTAGTGTGCAGGGGAGGAGGAATCGTAAGTACATCTTAAATATGAAGTGGGATTAGAAGCAATTATTTGCTTGACTAAGGCTGCATTCCAAGAAGTAATATAGCTTGGGGTATACTCGCATATACAGCGTAAATAAATAGATTTAGATCTCAATTGAAATTTTTACTTATTCTTTATTTTGGGCTAATTCATTTCAAAATACTTCTTAGACAGCCATGAAAATGTATATTGGAGATGTGTGCGAGACCTCCTACCCGATGGCCTTCTTTCTCATGACGTCAGTGGAACCACAGGATCAGCGACATGAGATGGCTCCTCTGTCATCTCATCTACTTATTTTAGCAAAGGTCTGAGAGTCTGCCGTAAATGAAGCCATTCCTAGAGGCACGGTCAAAAAAGTTGCCTGTTAGAATAATCCCATCGACATATAAAATTAAGGTAAAATTTTATTTTTGCATGATAAATAGCTAAAAAATATATGATGGAATTGCTCTTTTTTTTATTAACCTGCAGAAAGGTTTAATGAAATTGAATAATTATCTACCCCCCCCCCCCCAACAAAAATGAATTGTCATAAGTAGAGATGAGCGAACAGTAAAATGTTCGAGGTTCGATATTCGTTTCGAGTAGCCCCTCAATATTCGACTACTCGAATCGAATATCGAACCCTATTATACTCAATGGGGGGAAAATGCTTGTTTCAGGGGTAGGCAACGTTCAAATTATAACGTTCAAATTATACTTACCAAGTCCACGAGTGAGGGTCGGGCTGGATCCTCCGAGAAGTCTTCTCCGTGCAGCGTCCCCGCAGCATCTTCCAGCTCTGAATTCACTCTGCCAGGCATCGGGCCTGGGCAGAGCCAACTGCGCATGCCCGCACTACAAGAAAATGGCCGCTTACAGTCAAAGCGGCCATTTTCTTGTAGCGCGGGCATGCGCAGTCGGCTCTGCCCAGGCCCGATGCCTGGCAGAGTGAATTCAGAGCTGGAAGACGCCGCGGGGAAGCTGCACGGAGAAGACTTCTAAAGGTAGGAGAAGAACCAGCATTGATTGGCCGACTGTATAGCATTCGGCCAATCAATGCTGGTTCTGCATCAAACTTTTACATTCGAACAGCGAGTGGTACTCGATCGAGTACGAGTATTTCGAATACCGTGGTATTCGATCGAATACCTACTCGATTGAGTACTACTCGCTCATCTCTAGTCATAAGTAATGGTTAAGCAATAATTTTCTTGGGTTTCTTGGTGATGACTGGTCCCAAGATGAAATTTTATCCCACAAAAAACAAGTCCTCCTATGGCTACATTGAAAGAAAAATAAAAAAACATTTATGGCTCTTAGAACACATGAACAAAAAAAAACTAATTTATTTTTCTAAAAAGGTTTTTATGGTGTAAAAATTGTTCAACATAAAAAAAATCTTTCACATGTTTGATATCCTTTTCTACTTCTTCTATTGTAATTGGTATCTACATAATCACAGAGTAAAAGAAAAATATTATTTAATCCAAATAGTGAATGGCAAAAAAAATAATAACTCAAAAAACAATTGGTTAACTCTACAGGGCCTTATATCTTTAGAATGGCTGAATGGATCTGTATAAAAAAAACACCAACATTTTCACAGTGACAGCACCAATCAGATTTGAGTTTTCTAGACCTGGTTTTCCAGATCCTCTTTAAGGCTAGGGTCCCACGTTGTGGAAATGCAAGTTTTTTTTTGTTGCAGATTTTGTTGCAGTTTTTTGAGCCAAAGCCAGGAATGGATTGAGCAGAAGGGAGAAGTATAAGAACTTCTTATATATTTCCCATTCCTATAGTAGCCATTTTTGGTGTTGGCTCAAAACACCGCAGCAAAATCTGCAACAAAAAATCTGCGTTTCTGCAATGTGGGGCCTGAGTCCATTCCGCAAGCGTAAAAAGGAACCCATTGATGTCAATGGGAGGCTTTTTTTTCCCATGTGGATTCAGCATCAAAATCTGTGCTAAAAACTCCATAGGAATGGACCCTAATACTGATAGTGGGATCGTTCATGTGAATGCTCCCATCATTAATCAGATGACCTTATAATTACAGTCCAAAATCTAATGTGAATGGCCAGTTTCAGGAGTTATTTTTATGTTTTTTTGTTTTTTTTAAATAACCCACTACAAAAAAAAATGAACAAAGCCACAATCATCATAAAAATATACAGTAGTTATCGTAATATTTGTAATAATAATGTCAAAAAATTATTGTATATTTTTCTATTTCCCCCATTGTAAAAATGATTTAATAAATTACATGAACCCCAAAATGGTATTAATAAAAATATAATTAATTCCAGAGAAACAAGCGTTCATGCTTATATTATGTAAGTGCTAAAAAAAATATGATATTGCCACATCTATATTAAGCTGTAGAATAAAGTGCACATGTTATCTGTACCACACGGCACAAATCTATATGAATAATTCTTTTTGTGAATTTTATGCTGAAAACCATGATATCAGGATTTCAGCATAGAGTGGAATATCCAAATGATCTGCTCACATATGGTATATGATAATTCCCTCATGTTCTCTGGCAGCTCCTAAAACTGTCATCCAATTAGATCTTTCGCCGTGTTATTCTCTGCTGTCAGTGCCCATTGCATCTGATGTGAAACTAATGATGTCCAGAATGTCCTCATTTCCGAAATGCACCAGCTCAGGGACCAAGGTTTGTTAGGAAATGCTTCACGTACGCCCTGTTCTCCCTTACTAAGCATCAGAGTTATGGACTGTAATGTAAAAAGTCACCTGATTATTTCAGTGTCAGTAAGTATTGTATATTACAGACAAGGCGGTCAGGACCAAAGATGCGACTGTGAACAGTAAGAACTCGCTAATAAAAGAATAGAAGATTTGTGTTGTGACCACCGAAATGTTTGGTAATGAATTTAAAGAAATATCTATCTATCTATCTATCTATCTATCTATCTATCTATCTATCTCTTTATCTATCTATCTCTCTATCTATCTATCTCTCTATCTATCTCTTTATCTATCTATCTACCGTATTTTTCGGACTATAAGACGCACCAAATTTCGGAGGAAAATGAGGGTGCGTCTTATAGTCTGAATGTGGGGGGAGGAGCGGATTTGCAGCATGGCCGCACTACTGCCACCGCTGGTTTTCTTCAGCGGCAGGAGTGTGACAATACTGCAGGCCCCGGCAGCTAAGACACTCCCCGGCATCCGCCGGTCTATTACAGCAGATGCCGGGGACTGTCTTAGCTGCCGGGGCCTGAAGAAAACCAGCGGTGGCAGTAGCGCGGCCATGCTGCAAATCCACTCCTCCTCCACAGGTCCCGGCAGTTAGTTAGCCCCGGGGCCGGTCCCCACCGGCCCCATACCTTTAGTGATGCAGGCCAGCTCCTGCACGGCGAGGCCGCAGGAGCCGACCTGTTCCGATGACAGCCGGGAGCCTAATGAAGGCTCCGAGGCTTGTCATAGATATATATTACTATCACGGCTGGTCTATGACCCTCCGCGATAGTAATGTATAGAATCTCCCATAGACGGCAATACACTTGTATTGCCGTCTATGGGACTTGCAATCAAATGATTACAGGTTCAAGCCCCCTAGGCGGGGGATAATAAAATAGTAAAAAAAAAAAAAAAAAACACTTAAAAAAAAAATATAATAAAAAATAAAATAAATAAAAGTTCACCTCCTTTCCCTAGAATACATATAAAAGTATAACATTACTGTGAAACATACACATTAGGTATCCCTGTGTCTGAAAATGCCCGGTCTACTAATATTTTTATGTACAGTGAACGTCAAAATCAAAAGTGCTAAATTGCCGGGTTTTTCTCTCTGTTTTGCCTCTGAATTAAATAAAAGGTGATCTAAGCAATAAACATTTCCCAAAATGGTATATCTAAAAATTACACCTGGCCCCACAAAAAAAAAAACGCCCTATACATCCCCGTACAGCTGCAGGGTCACCTGTCAATGTGGCCTTGCAGCTGTTCCAAAACTACAACTCCCATATATTAAATATTTTACCATTTTTTGCCTGAAAATTTTTTCCCCTATTTTTCTCCTCTAAAACCTGGGTGCGTCTTATAGTCCGAAAAATACGGTATCTCTCTCTCTCTCTCTCTCTCTCCATCCATCCATCCATCCATCCATCCATCCATCTCCTATCTAGCTCTCTCTCTCTATCATCTATCTGTATCATATCTATCATCTATCTCTATCATATCTATCATCTATCTCTATCATATCTATCATCTATCTCTATCATCTATCTCTCTCTCTCTCTCTCTATCCATCCATCCATCCATCCATCCATCCATCTCCTATCTAGCTCTCTCTCTCTATCATCTATCTCTATCATATCTATCATCTATCTCTCTCATCTATCTCTCTCATCTATCTCTCTCTCTCTAGTATTTATACCATTTGGTTGGAATTTGGAGCCAACCCTTAAAGGGCCACTGTTGTTTTAACAAAGTATGATTAAAGGGAGTCTGTCACCACGACCTAACATATCAACCCAACCTCACAGAGAGATAGGTTAGGGCTACCTGAATCAAACAGTGATTTACCCTTGTGAATTGGTGGCTTCATATATCACCATTTTTGTGAATATTCTAATGAGCTCTTTCGAGCAATGAGGGTGTTACTGTTGCTCCAAACGGCCAGCGCTCCAACACTTTGTGCTGCCATCCCTGAACGGTCTCAATCTCATACTCTTGTTGCTCTGAAGAGTTCATTTGCATAATCCCAAAAATTATTATATCTCAGCAACTGAGATACAGATTCACATAAAAAATAAAAACTACTTTAGGCCAAGGCTCCATGGGCCGGAAACGCCATGCTAAACAGTTGCGGGAACAACCGTGGTGGGAATGCATCATGGTTCTTCCCGCAGCGCTTTGAACAGAAAGTTCACAGAGTTTTCCTCCGCGGACTCTCTGTTGCCATTATATCTACGGGGAAGCCGCCAGCGTTTCCATAGATATAATTGACATGCTACCATTTCCAAAACTGCATCGGTTGCATGTCCGTGCTGCGGTTTCAAACGCATCCATTCACGAATCCCATCCATTTTGCAGATAGTGTATAACGCCACGATTTTTCCTGTGGTGTTTCCGCCGCGGGCTAGTCGCGGTGCTTCCAGCCCATAGAGCCCTGGCCTTATTCATGTGACCCTAATCTATCTATCTGTAGATGACAGACTCGCTTTAAATCAACAGTACCAGGACCACAGTAGTGTTTGTGTTGTAGGACTATCACTGTTCTTGCTCAGCATCGCTCCCTGCCACTTACTGTACACCGAACCCCTTTCTTGTTATTGGGCATGCTGCAATTTCCAGGACAACTGGCGGCCTCGAGCAACCCTGCTAATTCAATTTTTCTAACATTCCAGCACTAAGTCATCACTTTCTAAATTGAAAATAACCCCTTATATTTGTGTGGTTTAGAAATCCTATTCTCAAATACATTACTAGGAATTTTGGTTTCAAATACAAGTGCATAAAAACGTGGAGTGTGTCACACGAAGAGTGCACGAGGAGGCGTTCTACCATTTTGGATGAACTAAAATGTCCATCATAACATGATTTGTGTTAAATTATTATACTCTGGGGTCACTTCAGATAAAAAAAAAAAAATTGTATACTCCTTGCAGTGTCCGGTAATCTCTGTCTTCCTCCTCTGAGCATGGAACGACTCAAAAAAGAGGTGTTGATGTTCATGTGATTGCACGTAAACAGTGATATGGGCATGCTGAGCATCATGACATTCGACGTGACCATGTTACTGCTGAGGTCCAATCACAGGCCTCAACGCTGACCCTGGGCGCGGGACATCACAGAAGTGCGCCATCTCTGGCACCGTCTCTGGCGCTGTTTTGAGATGTCACACGCATGGAGAAGGAATATGTAGGTATTGGATGTACCAATATGGACAGTAAAACACTCTCACTCGTAACCAAGTCATGGAGAAGGAAGAAACAGATTTCCAGACACAGAAAGGAGGCTGTGCCTGAAAACGTTTTTTTAAATGTTTTTTTTTTCCCTAGCTCCCTTGGGCCCCTCCTATTATACTCAAGGGTCTGAAGAGACCCCACAGTATAATAATTTCACGTCCGGTTCTATCTGACCTGGAACTGAAGTGGAGGATTGCTTTGTCCGAACACTGGACCTCCTTATTTACAGGGAGCTACTTTCCAAAAAGTGGCACTAGAGCAGGTTCCCCTTTTTCCCCTTAGTTGTATAGTATTTCCCAAATTCTTAGCAGGGCATATAGGATCTAACAACAAGTCCCTGTACACCGCAAGGCAGCCTGATATAACATAGGAGACATAGTACTACTTCTGATCCACTGAAGAGATAAAGTCAAGGTTGGAAGCCATTCCTCTTGACTTTTTATCCTGGACAAAAGGACAGTGAAAATAGATGTGAGTGCTCAAAAGTGTGAGAGTGAAGTGTGTGCTAAAGTGAGGTGACATGAGTGAGGTCAGCAACCCCCGAGTCACTACTTATGGAGCACTTATGAACCTGATTTTAAAGTAGCACATCCACCATTGATTGGTGTTCAGGTCCTGTGCTGTGTCATGTGACCTGCAATACCACTATATCTGACACACCATTTCCCATTCACACTGCCTACGTGTGAGCAGGAAATCAATGTCTTATGTATTCCTATGAGGGCTTTGATGTCAGTCTCATAGGAATGAAGAGAACAAGAATGACTTCCTGCTCTCACACGAGACGCCGGGTCAGTCAAAGTCTTATTGCCGGTCACATGACACAATTAGGAACCAAAACCTAGCGGATAACTCACAAATATAGTCTCCGGGAATCCGCACTGACATTTATATCATGTACCTCCCTAACAGACCAGACTACTTTATCCCATTCCCACCGATTAGTTTTTTGCTCCCCTCATTCCCGAACCCATAACGTTTTTATTTTTCCATTCACTGAGCTATATGAGGGATTATTTTTTGTGGGACAAGTAGAACTTCATAAAGGCACCAGATTCTGGGGAAAAGAAATCAGAATGGATTGGAATCAGAAAAAAATGCGATTGTATTATTGTGTTTGGGAGGTAAAAATGACCTATTGCCTGTACTGTATGGATCAGAATGACCACGGTGATACCAAATTTATATAGTTTTTCATGTTTTAATATATTTTTTTTAAAATTGAAAACCTAGGTAATGAAGGGGGGATATTTTGAATTTAAAATTTTTTTATATATATATTTTTTAATTTTATCCCTCCGAAGGGCTTGAACATGTGTTCACCATACTCGGCAATATGGCAGTACTGCAGTCTTTGGTAAAAACTTCTCTATTACTATTGAGATCTGTCATAGACAGATCTTAAAAGGGTTGTCCAGGCAAAAATGGGCAACCCTTTAAGTTTAAATAAGCTGGTGGCAAAAAAACTGCATACTCACTTTTTTTTTTTTTTTTTTATAATAATTTTTATTGATTTTCAAAAAGTATAGACATACCAAAATTGAGCATGCACATATAAAGAAGGCACAGCTTCTGCGAAAATACAATGGTAAAAGATACATATGCATGGTGTCATACATTAGGAAATAAGAATACCAAAAAATTACATACAAGGAAAGGGTATTCCAATGAGGTCAACATGACCATTACCAATGAAAATGAACAATAAATAAAGGGGGAGTTAAGGATAATCGTGAGAAAAACCAAAAATGACGTGGCAAGCAGTATCTGAGAACCTAGGTCACTAGGAAGAGATGAAAGAAGACGTACCCAGAAAAATGCGGGAGGGGGGTGGGAAGGTTTGGATAGGCCGGGGGGCAGGAGGGATGAGGGTGGGTAAGGGGGGGGGGGAGGGGGGGGGAAAGGAAGTAGGCCTGATAATCCACTAGATCTCTGAATGGCTAATAGTACATTACGAATTCAAACGTTTCCATGGCTCCCAAGTGTTAAGGAAAGCCTGGTGCCTTCGCAGACGCCAGCTAGAGAGTTCTTCGAACCTGGCAATCTGATTCACTTTAGCAATCCACTCAGCTCTGGTTGGCGGTTCAGAGTTCAACCATCTGCCCGGAATCAGAGAGTTCGCTGCCGACAACAAATAGGAGACTAAGTTGGACCTGGATGGGGCATAATCGGAGCTAGGCAATGAAAGAATAACCATAGAGGGGAGAATAGTGAAGGGCTGCGAGGTAATTTTCCTGACAGTGTCCTGGATGTCATCCCAGAAGGCGCGAATTAGTGGACATTGCCACCAAATGTGGAAAAGGGTACCTGTGTGCATTTTACATCTCCAGCATAACTCTGAGACACCCAGTTTCATGCGTGAGAGGCGTTCAGGGGTGTGATACCATCTTGTCAATAATTTAAATTGCGTTTCCTGTAGGCGCACACACGGAGAAAAACCATGAGAGTTGCTTAGGACAACACTGACCTGCTCATCCGTTAGTTTGAGCCCCAGATCGGACTCCCAAGACGAGACATAGGCGGGTTTATAAAACACTTTCGGGCTAAGGAAGTGCTTCAAGACAAAGGATGTCTTGTTCAGCTGTGAGTTGTTCGCCAAAACCGAGCGTTCAAAGGGCGTGAGTGCCGTACGCGGTCTGTAGGCCTGTAACCAATCACCCGTCAACTTAGATAAGTGATGTTTTTGGAGAAAGGAGAGTGTAGAACGGGGTAGGCGTGATTCCAGCCTGTCACAATCAATCTCAGAGTTACTATCCAAATTATCAACCAGCCTATGCGGCAGAAGACGTTCCCAAACATCGCCGTAGGAGGAGTGAGAATGACCCAACTGTGAGGGAATGAGACCTACAGGAAACATGAGTGAGGAATCTGGGGCCAACTGTCCCCTCATGTCCCTCCAAGTCTCGCAAGCTCCCAGCAAAAGCTGATCTATATCTTTTGGACGATGTCCAGGTGTCCCATAGAGCCAGAGATCTGCCTGGGATCGTGCCCCAAAAGTATTCAAAGAAATGTTTGAGATCAGAGAAGGGGTAGAGATATTGGTCAGGTCTACCCACCGTTTCAGCTGTACCGCCTTATAATAGTCGGTGACACTTGGCATATCTATACCACCTTCCGTCTTTTTCCTCATGAGGAGCGAGAGAGGGAGCCTGGATTTCTTGCCGTTCCAAAGGAATGTCGCAAACATGGATTTGATTTACTTGAAGAAAATTGGGGGCAGTTTTATGGGGAGCATGTGTAAGTTATAAAGTATTTTAGGAAGGACATATGATTTAAGAAGATTCTTACGGCCTAGCCAGGAGAATGGCAGCTTCTTATATGAGGCCAGTTGGGCTCGAATTTCTTTCAGCAAAGGGGTAAAATTAGAAGTGTATAAGTCGCTAGGATCCGCCGTCAGTGTAACTCCTAGGTACTTCAAGGACTTGGATGACCACTTGAACGGAGAGGTGGATGCGAGAGAGGCGACCTGAGAATTCGGGAGGGTAATATTCAGAACTTCCGACTTATCTAAATTGGCTTTATAGCCTGAGATCCAGCCGTATTGGGACAACAAACTTATAATGGTGGGTAAGCCTTTCTCTGGATTAGAGACCAGAAATAATACATCATCCGCAAAAGCCGCGGAATAAAGTTGGTAATCACCTATTTGGAGTCCCAATACATCTGGATGGAGGCGAACAGTTTGCAAAAGGGGTTCTAGCACCAGTAAGAAGAGCGAGGGGGAGAGAGGGCAGCCCTGTCTCGTGCCATTTTTGATGTGGAAGCTCGGAGACAATGTATCATTAATTTTGAGTTTAGCATGAGGCGAATTGTAAAGTGAAAATATGGCCTTGATAAACTGGGGCGGGAAGCTAAACTTTTCAAGTGTTGCGTGCATAAAACTCCAGTCCACTCTATCAAATGCTTTTTCGGCATCCAGACCGAGCAGAACTACTTTAGATCTATGTTTACGAGCATGTGTAATGGCATGGAGCAAGCGGTGGGAATTATCCCTGCCCTCTCTCCCCGTCACGAACCCCGCCTGGTCTGGGTGAATAAGGTGTGGGATCAGGGGTTTGATTCTGGTGGCCAATATTTTTGCCCAGATTTTAAGGTCCAAATTGAGAAGGGATATGGGGCGATAACTTCCACAAGACAGGGGGTCCTTCCCTTCCTTGGGTAAGAGTGTAATGTGTGCCTCTTGGGCTTGACTGGGGAGGGATTTACCCTGAAGGAGTGCATTACACGAGTTGGCAAAATGGGGGATGAGTTCAGACTGAAAAATTTTATAATATTGCAGCGGAAAGCCGTCCGGGCCTGGGCTTTTCCCAGTAGGAAAGCTGTTGAGTACCTGTTTAATTTCCTCATGGGAAATGGGGTCTAACAAGGCTGTCGCCTCTTCCTCCGATAAGGAGGGCAGGGGTACAGCTTCCAGAAAGGCTTTCCTCTCTCTCGCCTTATCCTCTGTGTCAGAGGGAGAATCATCAGCATTAAGGTTGTATAGAGAGGAATAAAATGTGAGAAAGGCGGAAGTGATATCTGGGGTAGAAGTATGGGAAGCACCTGTCTGATCTCTGATTTTTGAAATGAAACATTTAGCTTTCCTCTTCTTAAATCAGGGACGTCATCAATTTCCCACTCTTATCCCCGTGAGCGTAAAGTTTATGTTGGAAGTGTAGAAACTGCTTTGCTGTACATGCGTTTATTAGGTCTCTAAGCTCCTCTCTCAGCTTGAACAATTTTTCGTGTAGTGGGCGTTGAGTGCTTAATTTTCTGAGGCGTTCTATTTTCGCAATCTCAGAGAGGAGGGAGTCCATTTTTTCCCGCGACTCCTTCTTAGCTTTGGAAGCGAGGGAAATGAAAATTCCCCTTATAACAGATTTATGGGCTTCCCATGTAATCACGGGGCAGGTGTCCGGGTTCGCGTTCAGCTCAAAATACATATCAAGGTGACTTTTAACCGTCGCGTGAAAGTCTGCTCTGTCTAACAAGGCTTCATTTAGGCACCAATTCCAATCTCGTCTAGGGAGCCAATCCAGAGTCAAAGCCGTCCGAAACCGAAATCAAGTCAATACGTGAGTCCAGGGAGTTACAGACCATAGATCTGGACACAAATATGTAGTCCAGTCTCTGGTACGATTTTCTAGGGTTGGAGTAAAATGAGTAATCTCTCAATGAGGGATTGTGTGTGCGCCACAGGTCTACCAAATTTGCCTCTGACAGCGCCTGATTTAGTTTACCAAGCGCCTTCTGGGATATGGAGGAGACCCCCGAAGAGGAATCTAAAGCTGGAGTGAGAGTGACATTTAGGTCCCCTGCTAGGATCACCTGGCCCTCAGCAAACAGCTCTAATACCTTCAACACCGACAGAAGCCAACCTACTTGGCCCTTGTTAGGGGCGTATACATTCGCAAACGTGTACGCCTGGGAAGCTATCGTGCCCTTTAATAAAAGGACTCTGCCCTCCGGGTCTTCATAAGTCTGTGAGCATTGAAACGGGACTGAGCTGTGAAACAATATGGAGACTCCGCACGTGCGTTTAATCGAGTTCGTGGAGTGGAAGCCTAAAGGAAAAGCATTAGTAGGGAGTCTGGGAATGGAACCAGATTTAAAATGAGTCTCCTGTAGGAAAGCAACATTCGTGCGGAGCCGTTTGAGGATTGTAAAGATTTGAGAACGTTTATTGGGAGAGTTCATCCCATTAGTGTTATAGGATGTGAACACTAGTTTAGCCATGGGTCCGGCGTAGGGTCAGGGAGGTATGATGTTAAAGGCCCAGGTAAAGGGAACACGTAGGGGAGGGGGGGGGAGGGAAGGTTGGGAGAGAGTGAGCAAGAGGGGGAGGAGGGTACAACTAGAAGTAATCAGTAAAAAAAAACCGGGAGATTGCAAATGACAGAAGTGGTTCTCACTGCAAATAACCACAGTGTAATGTGAAAGGCAATCAACAATATAAAGCAATAACAGTCAAATTATGCGTATTATAGCAGCGGCAAGCCTGATATCCGCTAGCTATGCAAAACACTGTCCAAACGACAGCTAAACGGAGGTAGGAGATAAAGTCCAATCGTGGTCATCGGCCGACCACTCCAAACAGGAGGTAGATAACTATACAAAGAAGGTGAAAAGGGGGGAGCAGTTAAAGAGGGGGTGAACACATAGCATAGAGGGTAGGAGACCCTGGAGGTAGGCATAAGAGGCAGAGGAGGGGGGGGGAGGGGGGGGGAATGAGTTGAGGGGGGAAAAACAGAGAGAGCATGAAAGACACATATAACCGGCGTAACAATTAGCAGACCAGAAGATCCCAAAATCAGCACCTGCCCGATAAGGACAGACGCAATCATTGGCTAATCACATAGGAAACTAGAGATTGAGGCGCCCCACGAAACATACCCGCACAACCCACATAAGCTGGATAGGTTGAACCGCTGCGTGTGTGCAATGCAGGGTCTGGGAAAGGGCGGCCACCCGGGGCCGCGGGGCCCATCCTCGGTACCCCAGGGCCACGGGCAGGAACCCCCCCCAAGGATATAAGAACACTAAGCAATAAAAATGCCAAAGAACTAGTATAAATCAGATTGCCGCAAGTAATCTGTCACCAACACTGCCAGTATGTGAAACATGACTTAAGACCCGGCGTAGCATGAGAATAAAGAAAACCATAAATATAAGCAATACTGAGTCGCTCTGGGTGTGGGTCCAGAACACAAGTTCAAAAAACTGCGAAGATGCGCCAAAGGAGAAGTGCCAAAAGAGAAGTCCAGGGTCTGGGTGAAGTCGTATAGGGTCCTGAAAAACCAGGGTTCAGGGGACAAGTGTCTTCCTTGCCTTGGGAGACTTTGGCTTATACGGGCGATCCGGCCCGGTGATGCTGGGAAGCGAAGGCCAAGCAGTTATGTCCATATTGAGAGCCTGCCAGGAGGGAATGGGAATAGGCTGGATGCCCAACAGGGGCCACGCGGCTTCGAGGTCTGCAGGCGAGCGTATCACAATTCTGCGGCCCTGCTTCAGGACTGCCAGCCCAAATGGAAACAACCACATGTATTGTAGGCCTTTCTCCTTCAATGCCTCTAGCAGCGGGCGCAGCATGCGCCGCTTAGATAGGGTTACCGGAGCCAAGTCCTGATAAAGTTGTACCTCTGATTGTTCATATTGAACAGGCCTCTTTGCCCTGGCCGCGGTCAGGATCTCCACAGTGTCTACTGAATTCAAAAGTCCGCATATAATATCTCTGGGAGGATCGGTGGTTGCGGGTTTAGGCCGCACAGCACGGTGTACTCTTTCAATTTGGATAGCCCCAGCCCTCTCCTGGCCCAGGAGGGATGTAAAGATAGACGCCATGATGTCTCTCAAATCCTCCGGGGGGTAGGATTCAGGCAGACCCTTCAGACGTATGTTTCTGCGTCTGTTTCGATTTTCCAAATCCTCTAACATATCACTTGCTCTATTAATGTGGGCATGATGTAACACGACATGCTGTTCTACGGTGGTGGAGTGAGTGGCGAGAGCCGAGTAGTCTGACTCCACCGACGACACTCTGCCCCCCAGGCTTTGCATGTCTTCCCTGAGGGCTGCTAATTCCGACATAATCGGGGCTACCGTATGTGAGAGTAGTTTGCGCATAAAGGACTTAGTGACTAGAGCCGAAGAGTTGGTATCTGACCTGTCCGCGCTGGTCACGCTTTCCATATCCGAGTCCTCGGCAGTGTACTCCTCCTGCACTTCCCCCTGCGCCATCTTGCGCGCCAAGGCCGGGGACCTGGCCGGCTTCTTCTTAAAGAATTTGTGCATTTCCCCCTGCTGATTCCTCCCGATGGGTGTACCGGGGGTCTCCTGGCTCTTGTCTCGCCCGTTCTTCCCCATTTGTGCTACTGTTCGTTAAGTTTGGAGTGGGTAAGGCCGATTCACAGACGGAGCTGCAGGCTCAGACGTCCATCTGTGTTGACGGTTAGGCTCCGCCCCCAAACTGCATACTCACTTGTCCCTGTTGCTTCCGTGTCCTCCCATGTTTCCTGTGATGTCACAGGTGGCGACAGGGGTGAACCTGGGCTTTCTCCCACCTGAAGCAGCGTCAGAAAGCCGCCCCCACCCCTGGAGGGGCGGAGCTGAGTTGGCGGGGTCGCAAGAAAGGGGCTGGGCCGAGCGGAAAGGGGCGAGGTCGAGTGGAAAGGGGCGAGGTCGAGTGGAAAGGGGGCATGGCCGAGCGGAGCTAGTGACGTTCGCAGGCAGAGAGCAAGCAGGGAGAGGACCTGCTCTCTGCCTGAGTGTGAGGGGCGGCCGCTGGAGCAGCGCTGCGTCCAGCAGGGCCGCCCCAATACACCGCTCGCTTTCCATGTCGGGCTGCAGACACGGTGACGCTAAGCCAGTCCAGGACAGCTTGTCCTGGACTGGCTTAGGTCAGTAAAAGTGCTGCCCTCCCGAGGCCCTGGCATAGCGCTGCCTGAAGCGGTCGCCTCATGGGAGGTGCGGCGCTGGGTGGCGACATTCAGGCCCTTCGCTGATTGACCTTAGCAGTCACATGACATCTGGACAATCAGCGGCTTCAGCACAATGCTGAAAGAGATCCGGGCGTGCAAACAAACCGGGAACCATTAGACAACAACAGAGCAACAGAGCAACTTGGACAGGTGAGTATGTATTTTTTTAAATCTTTTTTCACTGCCCTCAATATATGTAAACTTTAGCCTGGACAACCCATTTAATGACAACACTACTTCAGAAGGCTCCTGACTCCCATAGTAACATGGAAGCCCTGGAAGGACGGAAAAGTGATAGTAATACATCAGATACGACAACAGAATAAGATAGGTTAAGTGCTTGTGAACAGCTCCTGATTGTGTGCCCAACATCCACTGTGCAGTTACAGCAGATTTTAGGAAGGAGTTGATATCTCCAGCTTCTGACTTCCAACTGATGACCCATTCAGGGCACCATAAAACCCCATGTGTACATCTATGCTTATATTCTACCACTATTTGGCGATCCATTCTACACAACAGCCTCAGTTGTGTCTACTTATAGGATTTAATAAGATAAGATCAGACAATCCTATAATAGTCTCACCGTGGGGAAATTCAGTGTGTTTCAACAAAGACACATACAAGCTCATAGCAGATAGAAAAGATACTAGGAGTCAGAGCAACTAAAAGAAAAAGAAAGACTTCAGGATCATTTAGTTTTCTGTGCAGAGTGATCTTTGCTTACCCTAATGTTGATTATGTAGCCTGACTGCAGTTGGGAGGAAGGATCTCTGATAGCTCCTTCTCACACTCTGGGTGAAGCAATTGGTCACTGATACTGTACTAGAAATTGGACAAAAGGTCCATTTATGTCAATAGGCACTGCAAAAGGTTACATTGCACCTACAGTGGTAGTGGAGGATAAATGAGCACTTGCTGCCGAGTTCCCCCACAGATTACAGATTCCTTGGGATTCCCCGCTTGTTACCAACATACCCTTATAACAATGGCTACATACACAAGAATCGCTTTGCGGCCATCTTCTTACCCAGCATACCATTTTCTTCCTTTTTTGTGTTATTATTGGGGTTTTTAAGCACTTTGTATACCATTCCGTGAATGTGTTCCTCGTATCAATTGCAATATTTCTCTTCCAGTGCGCGGAACATTCTGTGCTGTAGATAGATTTGCTCCAGTGATTGTTGTAGACTCAGTTCGGACAGGAGTTAGATCTTCCTGCGATTGCGAGAATTAATATAGTTTCTGAATGATAACATACCTTGAAAGCTCTTGTTTGATCCAGGAATGTAATTTCCTGGAAAATAGCAACTTGTGGAATACAAATATTGTACGTGCCAAGTTTTGACAGATTTGTAGAACGAGAACCCATAAGAAAACTTCAAATTCCACAAATGAGTCATATAGTAATGCATATGCGTATATAGTACAGTATATAACCTACATTTGGTGCAAATGTTTTAACCAAAAATGATACAAAGTTAAATTTGCTTTCAAAAATAAAAAGTTAAGAAAATGAAGTGAACGAAAGACAAATCTTAATGTAAAAATATCCTAAACCATATCTAATGTATTTCATTACAGTATATCACTAGGCACATTAAAGAAACCTATAGGGTACTATATAGAATTTCTATATTATTATTATTACCATTATTGTTAGTATTATATGCCTTGCCTAAGACAAACATATCATGCTCAAAGCTTAAGAGGGCATTCATAAAACAATAACTTGACGATGGATACCGCAAAGTAATTTGCACAAGTACGCAGGGCATCCTAATGTGCAGGAGCGCAGCAGATGGGATCTCCCACTAGGACCCATTAGCCACACAGGACATTATTAAATTTCATACGGTGTCTGGCCATTGTGCTAATCCTGTAATCTACATAGCAATTGATGCTAGCCAGGATCTGTCCTACAGCAAGGACACTGCTATCTGCCTAGAGCTCACATAGATTTGCATATTGTACCGTGAATATTTCATACACAAATGTCAGCTTATTTTCCAGTTCACACCTAGGACAAAATCAGAGAGATAGAAATAAGAAACGTTCCCATCTGATCAGAAAATGTGACACTAGGGCTAAGCTAAAAATATGGCTGCATTGTACAGTGAAGAGCTATATGCTGCTATTATCTCTAGAGATGAGCGAGTAGTGTTCGATCGAGTAGGTGTTTGATCGAATACTATGGTATTCGAAATACTCGTACTCGATCGAACACTACTAGCTGTTCAAAGTTTTAGGTTCGATGCAGAACCAGCGTTGATTGGCAGAATGCTATACAGTCGGCCAATCAACGCTGGTTCTTCTCTTACCTTTAGAAGTCTTCTCCGTGCAGCTTCCCTGCGGCGTCTTCTGGCTGGAATTCACTCTGCTTAGGCATCCGGCCTAAGCAGAGCCGACTGCGCATGCGCGGGCATGCCCTCGCATGCGTAGTCGGCTCTGCTCACGCGTCAGGCCGGGCAGGGCTGACCACGCATGCGCAGTTGGCTCTGCCTAGGCCCCGATGCCTAGGCAGA